>NW_005179156.1:0-130798 GCF_000350225.1 Chondrus crispus
AATTCCTCCACTTGCCTTCCGCCCCCGCCCGCTGCCTGCCCTCCGAACCTCGGCCTCCTCAACGCTCTCAGCAGACGTTTCCACAATCCGCTCTACTTCACTATCATCCCTGGCCCCCCATACCCACCCCTCCGCTCTCACCTCGCTTCGACAGAGAGACAGTCGCATGCCCCCGACCCCTCGCTACCCTTGACCGTGACAGGGATGGTGTTCGCCTCCAAAGCTTCGGCTGCTTTCACGCTCTCCAAGAGCCTGGTTCCTAGACTGAGAATTGCGACTGAACCCTCCTTCGGGCTTGGAGCTTTGTTGCGAATGATGCGACCCTTGCCAATCGCAATCGCATGACCTCCTTCTGGCATCACATCATACTTGCCACCAAGCTTCTGATTAATAACGTCAAGACCCACCCCAACTCCACGAGGGTAGCGCACGACAGAGGGGCTATCGTTAATTGCCAATGATGTGGCGACCATATTTTGTAGCTCACACTCATCGCTGGGGGCCATGATTATCATGTTAGGAATGCAACCAATGTACGCAAGATCAAATGAGCCATGATGCGTTGGTCCGTCGTTTCCGACGAGTCCCGCGCGGTCCAGAATGAATCGTACAGGCAACTTTTGAATGGAAACGTCGTGAATGAGTTGATCGTAACCTCGTTGCAGGAAGGTTGAGTAGATGCAACAGAACGGCTTGTATCCCTCGCATGCCATGCCTCCAGCCATCGTCACTGCGGGTTGCTCAGCAATGCCGACATCGTGGCACCGCTTCAGAAAACGTTCCCCGAAAATATTTAAACCAGTGCCTCCGGGCATGGCCGCTGTAATGGCGACAACCTTGCGATCATGTTCGGCCTCAGCGATCAATGCTTTTGAAAAGACGGAGGTATAGCTGGGGGTCTGGGAGACACTCTTATGCTGCTTCCTGGTGCCGACGTCAAAACGGGCGACACCGTGGTATTTGTCTAGGGAAGCCTCCGCGGGGGGGTATCCCTTGCCCTTTTCAGTCTTGACATGGATCAAGACGGGTTTGTTGCCAGGCATGTCGCGGACGTTCTCGAGTACGGGAACAAGGGTATCAAGTTTGTGTCCATCAATGGGACCAACATAATAAAAACCAAGCTCCTCGAAAAGCGTACCTCCCTGCGCCATGATGCCCCTCGTATATTCGTCAAACTGCGCTGCGACGTCCTGGATCTCCTCTGGGAAGAGCTTGGAGAAGCTTTTGGCCATACCTCTCATATCCTGGAACGGCCTCGATGACATGAGGCGAGAAGTATAATCACTGAGAGCACCTGACGGACGAACGCCGGCGACCGTTTTGGTGCCTGTGGGCAGAGATACTTGGTCGTTATCGTTAAGAATGACAATCATATGGTTGAAACATTACCGTCTTCGGCCGGGGTTTCTCTTTCACTACATCCACGATGTACATCATACATGCGTCATAAAACACATCAAAAATATATTTTTTTATATATGGATGAAGGAAGTATTTTGCCACATCGCTACCTTTTTCCTGTCCAGACGGACCCAAAACTGTGACCGAAAACACGAATGGGTTTTCACCACCTTTTTGATTCTGACGCTCTGCGCGACTTTTGCGACGTCGTACACGGCGTCTCCCGCGAGCGTGAGGGCATCTCTCTGTGCGCCGCGCATGTCGATGAGGGCGATGCCGCCGTGCACGCGGGCGAGGACGTTGATGGGGACGGGGTCGCCGTGGATGACGCGGGCGGCGCGGCCGCGGCGGCCACGCGCGTACGCGCGGAGGAGGGGGAGCAGGGCGTCGAAGTGGGCGGCGGGGAGCCCGGCAGCGAGGTCTCCAAAGCCACAAACCGGTCCATTTTCCGTTGCGTAAATTTGCAGTTTCCCTGTCATGGTGATTGAGAACGAATTCCGCCACCCAGTCACGTGCAAATCCACATCTCCAGAAATCATCTTCGGCTTGCGCGGTTCGGTAGGGAACCGATATTTTATCTCCCCATCAAAACTGGGCTTCGACAGTCGAGCTATGAAAACGGCAGCAGAGTACTCCGATTCTCAGTATCCGCCAAGCTTGTAACCCGGGAAACCCATGTTCGTGTTTCCGCCAACGGTAATCAGAAAATCGCCGTCCTGGCTAAACACTAATCCGTTCACTGAGTGGTCATGATTGGAGACAGGAATGCCACTGACGATTCGCTTGTCGTACACCAAGCAGACGCCTGAGTCTGTTGGATCAGTGCCCGGCTTCAAACGGCCAACGGCTTCATTCGAACATATGTCCTTGATGCTCCGATCTACACGTTCCCGCTCATTCCAGAATATCGTACTTGTCGATGCGTATGGTTTCATCTCCTTGTCACGCGGATCGAATGTTATGGCGAGAATATCCCGGGCAGCAGGAATACTGTTTTTTGTGTACTTAGCATCTTTCAATGCTTTAGAGTGACATTGTGATGTCATCTTAAGAGTATCCACGTCGTACTCCACCAATTGGACGGTGCCACCCAGAGTACCAAGGTAGATATTCCCATCTTGTCCAATCGCAACAGAAGGAGGCAGCTCAAGGGTGTCCAACAGACTGCCATTCGCTTTCTTCAGTGCCGTCGTAGTGAATCCAATGGAATCACATGACTGAGTGGAGGTGGGGTGGATCGGTGTGTGCGATGTCGCGGGAGTACTTTTAGCGATTCGCTCGGAAGTGTTGCGTGCCGGAAATACGTAGGGAAGCTTATTTACGGTAGTTATTGCATGCGCGCGTAAAGATTGGCGTCAGCAACAAGGCGGAAGACCAGGTTGATGCGAGGCTCGAGCTCGCGCTGTCTTCTCTGTCGTCGACGACCACGTTGCGCATAGGTTACTTGAAAGTCAGAATCGGATACTTCTCACTTCATCAAATCTGCCACCGCCTTGGCACAGCTTCCGTCAACTGCCCGGGGAAGGGGCCCTGTCAATGTTAGTTTACGAGTCAGTTTACGCACTTGAAGCGCATCGCTTCCTCTGACCTCTGGCCCTCTACGCAACCCGTCAACCAGCGCAAGAAGCGCAAGCAGCAAAGTGGTATTGCTTTGCTGCACGTGACTTGCCCACCATCTTCTCGTCTCAACCAATACCAAGTTGACTGCCGAGCTCCAAATTCCACCCCCTCGCCTCCAACCTCCATCTAAACTATGGACTTGGACGCAAGTTGCGTGCAGAGTGAGTGCACTACGAAATGCGATGCAGCATGCAATGCACAGTGCACTCACCTCGCACTCCAGGTTACATAGCAATTTCGGAGTGCAGTATGAGTGCAGGACTATCATACACTCATGCCGCGCTCTGGGTGCACTCCAAGTGCCACCAATAGGAAGTTGTGTGGCCAACAGCGGCAACAATTCGCGTTCACAGTGCACTCAAATATGCTAAAAATCTCAAACTGCACTGTAGGTACACTCAAAAAATTTAATTTTTTTCTTCTAGGGTCCGGGGCTGGAGGGAAAACACTTCCGCGCGACCGGCTAGGCCTTGCCCTGCGCAAGCGGAAGCCGCCTAACGACATTGGTTGGCCATTCCGTACGGTTTGGGTGACGCGGGCTGCTCCGCTGCCCCTGCAGACCCGAATTTCCGCCCGGTCCTTCACGAGGACACAATACCGGAAAAAGGGCAACGTTTTTCCCTCTAGCAAATAGGGAAAAAATCGTAGCCCCAATCCGAGAACGGATTCGTCCTCTTGAGGTCGTTGCCGACCCGGGGGTGTCAAAACATGGGAGACCTCATTTGGAAACCAGAACGGTTTCTATTCGTTTCCTGCAGTTTCTTTCAGTTTCCAAACCAGAGTCACTGGGAAGTGGTCTACTGAGCGGTTCTTGCCTACCTTTCGGATGGCAGAGGCGCGTAGCCCACCGGGAGGGCGCGCGACGTACCGTGGCGGACTGTGCGGTGACGCCTCCGCAAATTTATGGAGGAAAACTATGAGGAGATCTTGGAAAAACGGCCAGCCTTTCGGGGGTGAAGTCGAAAGTGGGGATTTCTCCCGCTGTTTACGCGCCGCTATACCCCTCGCATAAGGCGAAAACCGCCCCACGGGGGTAGCCGGCAAACCGTATGGTCATGGGCGAAGCAGGCCACCCTACAGTACCCCCGGGACTGAGTTCTCTCTCAGTCGCCCGAGGGACTACTGTATGCAGTCAGGGCCGACAAGTTGCCCGCCATGAGGATAGGGAAAAATTGTAGCCCCCTCTCGAGGACTGCACCGCCCACAAGGTACCAGCCCGGGCATGGGGGTACCGGCGCCGTCAAACCGTCAAGGATAAACTCCCTGTGGGGAGCCCAGGAGCGGTGTGAACCGCAACCAAACGGGGTACAGACCCCGGATCCGCGCATGTGTGGCCCTCAGTGCACGGGCGGCGGTTTAAAAAAACCACCGATTTTGGGGAGCACCCAATGGGAGCTCGTCAAAAAAGCAAAACGCCGCACGGAAAATTCAGGCACGTTTTACTAAGAAAAACGCCGATTTTACCGCAAACCGTCGGTGGGGATGGGCATCTCGTGCTGCGCAGGGACGGGAAACCACCTCCACAGGACCGCGCCGCACCCACTGGGAGGTCATCCACCGCGGCCCGCGCAGTCGGAGGGGCACCGAGACCGACAGGAAAAATTCGGGGAGACCCGTGGGAGCCAGGAGAAGAGGAAGAGGAGACAAATTACCGTAACGGAGGGGGCTTCCGGTCGCTACCCTCACCGACCCGGTCGACCTTAATCGGGGTGCTGACGCTGGGCGGAGGGTTGAGACCCCGTGAGCGTCGCGGCCACAGGGTCGGTCTCAACCGCACGAAAGGACTATATCCTCGGACCCTGTGAGGGTGGCCGACGTTCGGGATTGACCGCCATGCGGGAGCGTTTCCGCAACCACCGCATGGTCCGTACGGAGACACCGTTGGCCAGAAAGCCCCCGGTTATCCGCTTGTGGGAGATAGTCTCCCGGCCTCGTCACTGAGCCTCCCACGGGGCTTTATGTACCGACGGGCGGAGCAAGCCGGAGCCCCCATATAGAAAAATATATATATATGGGAGGACGGCGGGGCCCGGGAGAGAAGGATACGCAGGACCGACGAGAGGACACGAAGGAGAAAGGAAGCACACCGTTTGTCGGCAGAGGGCCACGCTCAAGGGCCGGGAAAGCCGTATATCGGTTATGCGCCCGCGCCAGCTCCCAGGTACCTCGCTGGCTCATCCAGGTTGGGAGGCCGCGTTTCCGCGGCCGTCTCGTCAACCTGGGGACAGGGGACCGGAATGGACGTACCGCGGGTGGACCTTGGCTCCGCGGGAGCGCCGACAGCGTTGTTAATCTCGCCAGCGCCCCTCCTCTGCGCGGTTCGGAATATGACCGCCACCGCGGGTATGGATGCGGGTTTGAAGTTTCCAGGGAGGTAACCGCTGTACGGCCGCGTCTCCGCGGCCGCCCTGGTCTCCGTACCGGGTGGAAGGGCAGTCACAGCCGGCACGGGTTTTAGTCTACCGCGACGGGGACGTGTCGCGAAGTAAGGAAGGGGGTCTGTAGTACAATTGCGCGGAGGCGACGGTGCCACCGCTGCTTCCCCGGCGTACAGTGATCTCGGGTTTAAGCGCCAGCACAACCCTAAGGAGTTGTATTTACAGCTGGTGGCCGGTGCGGAGAACAGTAATACTCCACCGGCTACCCGTGTGTAATCCGTACGGTCATAAGTAGTAATTAGTAGTTAATAGCACAAATTTATTAATTGTGTACAGTAGCTGGTATACAGTAAGTAACAGCTACTGTAGCGGGACAGGTGTCCTGGCGTCCCACTTAGGGGTTAAGACCGGGGGCACCTGCCCCGTCCCAGTAAAGAGGAGGTAGACTCGCCTCCCTTCCCTTTACGGCTAAGTGCTAACACCGTTCCGGTTTTCCTTTAGCTCGGGCTTCTAACCCGTGACCGGCCGTCCGCGTATAACACCACCGACCGGCTGCGCGTCACCGGCCACGTGAGCCTTCCCTCTTTTCGAGTCCATTCGTACGGTTTTTATCCGCGCGTGGGTAACCCAGCGTCGCGTGCTCCCTCACCTCTAACTCCCCTCGTTCCGAGTGGTCGCGACGAAGGTAGTTATACCACATACGGAGCCATCGGTCGCGGTGCATCACTTGGGAGCGTTTAATGCTGCTTTTACAAGGGGGTTTGAGGCCAGTGCCGGACGCGTTTGTAGCCGCTGACAGAGGATACAATTCAAAAGAAAGCATTGCTTTTGTGTCAAATGTTCTTGGTGCGAGCCTCATTGGCACGCACAAACGTGACCTATGGTTCCATACGTCTTCGGTGACGGACCAATATCTCGTCGCCATCGTGGGATGGTCGTATCGGAAAAGGGTTGTAGGGCTGTGTACTTAGCTCGTTTGAAAGGGTCCGCATCCAACGGAAATATGCGATCGATAGAGGCTTGTCTCTATAGAGAAAGCTGTTCAGGCCGAATTGCGGCCATGGGGCACAATAACGCCTCGCTTTTCCTGTCACGCTGCTTTACTGATGTTCTGAAAAAGACCTTCAGATCTCCCGACGCTATTGTGAGGGTGAAAGATAGTCTTCAGGTGTACGACGAAAGTCGCGAGAATTTAAGGGAAGGGCAGCGCGAGACTCGTGCCACAAAGATGAGGAGTACAGCTAATGTTGCTGTGGACCAGCTTCTACGTCGGGTTACAATGCTCACATACCTACAGTCCGAGGATCCAGTTTGCTTTTTACTTCGGGCGTTTCGCTTCACGTCTCGCACTGGTCACAGCTTTTTAAACGCCATAGCTCGTGACTTCGACAAGCACATGAAGGGGCTCGCCTATAAGTTGGCAGGTATTAGAATAACAGCAGGGGCAGATATGCTGCCTGCCGATATTGCAGATGCCGAGAAGTGCGTCAGGGAGCGTTGGGATTCTCTGATGCATGTGGTGGGTTTGCGTGAGAAAGTTTTGACGCAGCCGAACTCAGGCGGGATCTGTCTCACCAAATTGCCGGCTACTCGGTAAGTAAGATAAACTCGCTGAATAAGACTGAGCTGCAACGAGACCTTGGGGCCTTTGAGAGGCAGCTTGATGCCCGTGCCCCGAAAGCACTGCTCGTCGCGGCGTTGCTTCAAACGCAATTGGACATACGGAACGGCACAATTAATCTGGAAGGTACTACAGATGAACAGCGTCCGGAGGCAGAGTTGCTGGTAGAGGCGGAGAAGGTTGTATGCGAGGCTCTAAGGGAGGCTGCAGTCGGCGCTTGCGTTATGAAACCTCACGTGATTACAATGGGCATGCGGGAAGGCAGCCGAAATGAGATGGAAATATTGAAAGCTCTCAGAGAATTTTTGCTTAGACGACAGCTTTCTGTACAGGAAGCGGCATATGCCCGGCCGTTTGATTCCTTTGTTTTTCTGAAGGACAGTGGCAGACGATGTGTCGTCAGATACATGCATTGCGTCGGGCTGGTAGAAAGCAAGACGACTTCAATTATCGCTGACAGCCCTGATGCTGTTATAGCTGCAACTGACAAAGACGATACAATTGTGGTCATGCCGGTCGAGGTCAAAACAATGACTTCCGTTTCAACTGTTGGGGCTGCGACGGATTTGAAGGAGAAATACGGGGCCTTTTTATGCATCGAAAACGTAGGAGTTGGTGAGAGAAGCAACGAACTATTCCAAGAATTAGTACCTACGACGCAGTACCGAGAGCAAGTGCTGCATCACGAGGCAACCCTCGGAGTTAATCACGTCATGTTTGTTGTTGGCACGGGTGGTTCTATGACGGAGGGGCGGATTGTATATGTCTGTATTATACAATTTTCTTAGCAGTTTCGGCATAAGTACACTTATGCTTTGGACTGTGTACGAAAAGCTGCGTTTGAGTGGATAGGAGGGGAGGCCAAGTACATACCGAAAGAGTTCGACAATCATCTCAAGAATACTCATGCATCAGACATTCACAGCTTCATGTCTTATTATAACTTGAGCCAAGCTCTACGGAAATCTGTCATAGAAAGAGGGTCACCAATACCGCGTAGTTGCATGATTCGTCTATCTGCGACAGTGTATTGGAACCATTTGAAGGGGGGTGTAGACGTGATGTCCCGATATATGAAAACAATTGCTCGGTCGAATATCAGCGAGAATTCGGTGGTGTCTATAGTGGGAAGGCTCCTGTCCATTCAGGTGAGCAATGCGGTAGTTGCATATAGATTATATCAAGCAAGAAGGCGAAATATTTTGCCACGTCCAGACGACGTAGAAGACCAGGGACGACGAGGATATTTTTATTTCAGACGCCGTCTGTCACAAAGTGAGACTTTTGGACGCTTCGTGAGGATGCTTGCTAGAGAGTGGGTTGAAGACACACAAGGAGTTGGATGAACGCATGCTGGCTCTGAAAGGCAGAACTCCAAGTTAAAGCCTCTATTCTGCAGAGATGCGGCCAGTCGATATAATTCGGGTCCTCACAAAGCTAGAAGGCTGAACAGCACCATCGATCATACGAGCATAGTTGCACAGCCAACGTACTGTGTTCTATGCTCATAGGCATTGCGTGACACTAAAAACGGCAAACCAAAGGTGAAACGAAAGGGCTCGAGACAAGTGGAATGGTGGCAGACATGCCGACAAGCGGTCTGTTCTGTTTGTTGGACCGATTGGCACACCAAATACAGACTTAAGCGCGCTGAGCCGAGTGCCGGTGACGTTAGAGACTTTGAAAGGCGTTTACATGTAAGGAAGCGTGTTTCGTAAGGCAGAAACAAAAATCGATGAGTGGCGATTAGAAAAATAGTTGATGTGTTTGTTAGAGCTACCTTTTTGTTTTTGTTTCTTAAAGATAATCGTTGCTTCCTGAAGTGCATGTTACTGATTCCCTGAGCTTTACTGTGACACAATTGCGTTCAGAGACAGCACTGCCTTTGATTTAATGAGAATACTATTTACAGTGGGAATAGGTCTCGAAGAACATGTTGGCTGAGGTGGCGATTAGCATAGTGAAGTAGAATGTCATCTATAAAAAAGTCCAGTGTAGGGGTCTATATCACACAGTTGACCGTGTGGAACAAATAGAATTGGTTGAACCTTGTCGTGATGAAGGGCCCCAAGAAATGAGAGAAAGAACACAAATGTAGGAGAACGCGCAGAACATGCGGTCAAAGGTGCTTGACATCAAGTACGGTGATGTTAAAATTGTGAGGTTTTTGATGTTTTGTTGATCTAATATGCACAGAGGCAGTAGATGTTCGACAAAAGTGACCAAACGTGACCTAAGGTGCTCTAAAACGAAGTAGAATCTGCAAATTGAAGATCTCGTAGACGGGTGTAGTCGACTATTTGAGAACGCTGGCCCGAAAACACAAAACGGGGCAAGGACTTTTTTTTGAAGAGCTCGTGTTCAGGAAAAAGAAGGGCTCCACAGATATAAGTACATTCACCGGAAAGAAGAACTCGAGACGATGCCACAGACATATTTTTCGTGTCTTAACTCTTACATTTCGACACATTTATGCGAAAAAAACCCTAAAGGGGCATATCGAGACCGTCTACAAAACCGAGCACAGGGGTAATCAGGCGGATGTGAAAACTCGCGGAAAACTCACATGTCCAGAGTTTTCGGTATGCTGTGAGTTTTGCAAAACTCGTCTGAAATTTTTGCAATCAGAAAATCCGAGCAAAGTCGCGGCCAAAACACGTGTTTTCGCGACTTTACGGACAACGTTAATGTATAAATTTTGCAAAAAAAAGCCGGCCTCATATGAGGTCAATCGCTTTGCGTCTAGACACAAGTGGGGTCCAGCACAGAAGTACTGTAGTGGAAAGGGTAGGCTTCCAGCTTGCTCAAACGCATAAAGGCATGATGAGGTTGTAAAGATTGTTCTGTCTTGTTTTTGCTCTTGTTTTCTTTCCATGAACTGCACAGAGTCTTGTTGCCCAAATGGCCTCCTTGTAGCCTGCTCACTCTCCGTTTTGCAATAGGTCTGCCTCGTAGGCAGTTTTAATTAGCTGTGAGTTCCAAAAGACGAGAAAGTATGTTGAAAGTGGCACTTTTGATGTGTGCTATCTCTGCTTTGTACCACAGCGAATTGCTTCTGCCAGAATCAGAAGCCGAACCTCACAAGACTGCCACACTCGTTTCAAGGGTAATGAAAAAACCCCTGTTTCGTTCTTTCTCCTCGTGCTCATGAGATTATTGGCATTGTTGCTAAAAGGTACATAGGCCAGTGCCCACTGATAGATAGTGTACCGACTAATCTTGGTTGCACACCACAGTGCATGAATTTCCACGACATGCAGCTTACAAATGGAAAAGTGTCAAGACACTGTCTTGAGTCAAGACATCCTTTTTACCCGCAGCGGGTCTTGAGGTGCATCCTTCGAAGAGTAAAACTTCTTACGGAACATCAGAATTGCAATTTTGAATACACTGCAAGACTGATATTCCAACGGAGTTTCAATGCCCACTTGCCAGTTCAGACGGGCGTTTTGATTTCTAAGATTCCAACAACGTTTCAAGGTTGCTCAAAAAAGCTTCTTTTCCAGACACTTCTAAAAACGACCGGATTGGACAGTAAGTCCCGACAAACCTCCATCCTTCCGTAACACATATTCAAGTGCGGTGGGGAGGGTGCATTTCTCCTTCTTAGTGTCTATCGGTCAGTTAGTAACAGAGGTAGGGATGCTGTTGCGGAGAGCGAGAAGCGTGTTCACGCGCTTACGAGGGAGGGCTTCTGTGCACAGGTCCAGGCAACTGCTTATTGGTGAGGCGTTACAGCGTTCCAAGGAGTAAAATGGGCATCCTGTGTGAGATTCTTGAATAGTAGCAACTTCGGGTTAAGAGCAGCATGAAGGGTTGGCACAGGGTGCTCTTATATCGTGGTCCCCACTGTATGTACTATCGTTTGTCCAGCACGATCCTCTGCAGTACCACACAGCTTCAATTCATCAGACGCATCAGAGATCCATCGTGATGATGGAAAGTGAGGCACTTATCAAGAGCACATGAAGCGGAACGACTTTATTGCCTTACGGACATTACAGCTACATTCAAACTTACCAATGGATAGTACTATATGCGGTGCAACCGAATTGCTTCTGTTTAAAACGGCTGCTGAGGGAGTTAAATCATTGCTCAAGGGCCGTTGATTCTTGCCTGATACGCAGCTAGGAAGATATCTCATGCTACTGTGCGACCGGCACGAATGAAAGCCAGGGGATAGCCGGGGACACAGCGCTTCACACACAGCACTTCACACTGTGAGGACCGGGGCAAAGATCCGTTACCGTCGATGAATGACAGTCTTCAGTTCTCTTGCACACGCCTTTTCGTGCAGTACATAGTCTAGACTAGCCGCGTCCGACGCAGCATAGAATGTTATTACCACCTGGGCAGTACCCCCTAACAAGGTAAGTAGAGCAGCTGTCGTTATTGGTGTCAATACAAACACCGGAGGTTCCGATATAGTTGCAATGACCCCATGCGCCATGGCGAGCGGAAGTCAAGCCAAGCATGGATGTTTCAGTGACCTTCATTGGGGTCGATAACCCCAGCTGACAGAACGAGGCTGCCATCAGAAGAGCGAGCACAAGGGTACGTGTTGCCCACATTCTTCTTTCACTTCGAAGGTAGCGATCTGTGTCGGATAGGGTGTTGGCTTGTTTTCGTTTCTGCGCAAGCAACTGTTGCGTGTGGAGACGTACGCGTGCTGAAACCTGCAGTGCAGGTCTCAGCCGCAGTGCAGGTCTCCAGCCTTCTTTTATATACTTAGCTCAGTGGTGTTGTATGCCTGCCAGCGGCCGCGGCCGCATTCCTAAAGCGAGACTGTGTTTCTTTCTCAAACCCTTTTGATCCATGGCAACAATGAAAAATCAAAATTGAGTGGAGGATGAAAGCAACCAGGGGTGGTGAGGGTGAACATGAGCAACAGAGGAAAGAGACCCCGGGGAATAACTCATCCTCTTATCTGTATCTATACATGAACATTGAAAATTTTATTGTGGTCACTGATTTTCTATGGTTTGTTTGATGATTCCCATTCCTATTTTGGTCGACTAATCGCATTTAAGAAAGGGTTTTGTCATGATAGGTCTCGGGAGGCATGGATTTCTCGCTCATGAGTTCACGCCGGTATGACACTTCAATGTCAGCAGCATGTTTAATCTGAACTTTCGGAATTTCAGATAAAAACTTAACGATCACAAAATTTGTTTTTCTGCTGATGCACAAAAAGCGAGGGGGCCAGCACACACTTGCGTGCAGTTACGATTATCCTGGCGCTTACTCTATTGTTAAAATAACAAGTAACTTCACATGACGCTACTTTTCATTTTTTCATGACTTATGCCTACTCAGTAATATCTATCTGACCAAGCGATATCATAATATAAAAATCTGCGAATTTTAATTCTTTTCAACTTTGATGGCGACGGTTTCTATTTTTCTTTGGTAGAATGACTCGTTTTAAAATTTTCTAAAGTTAGAACCGAATAGAAAGCCCTCAAGGCAATGCTTCTATACTACTGGTATAATTAGCTGAAAGAAAATGCTTATTGTAAGCCGACTTTTTCTTTTGAACACCTTTATATACATCAACGAAAAGGTTTTCGCTAGAATCGACAAGCAAATGACTTACTTGTGGTGATGGCCTTCTGATTAAAAAAACCGAAGTGAAATCGCGCCTTGGGTTGTCTAGAAAAATATAATAACTTTTGCCCTCATATGAAGACAATCATGAGCAATTTTTTCGAGCGGTAGCAATAACGCATTCAGACCAACTGGTGTCGGTATAGTGGCGCGCTCTTCCCCAATATAGGTTGTTTCGTCACTAACCTCCTCCACATTCGCATTAATTTCCAGGCTCTCCTCATCAACCTGAATATCATCTGAAGCATCGCGGACTATAGATTCGTGCACATCTGGATCGGTCTCGATATCAACCCAACGCTTGGCATCCGACTCTGTCAACTCGTCGCGACTATCGCCAAAAAGAGAATCACATGGCTGAAACTCCATGGTAATACTCTCCATTGCCACTAGAATCGCCTGCAAATCATCCTCTTCCGAGCCATTTCTCATTCTTCCAAATGTACAGTTAATACTCGCAGCTTTCTCCACTGGGAGAAGTTTTTATTTCGTACAACAACGGGCAATTGTCATTTGAGAAACAGTTTTCCAACTTTCGTGCACCATCTTGGCCACATGAAGCGTGTTAGAGCCATATCCATCGGCCATTCCGCGCCTTCCGATTCTGAGTTGGTGGGCCTGAGCTCGTACCTCTGTACGATTGTCTAAATTACGTGCGATTTCCGTCAACATCAGGCTCTTGTACTTTCTCTTCCAGGAGGCAATTATGCCCATGTCTATTGGTTGATGAAGAGCGGTAAAGTTGGAGTGGTAAGACAAATATGTAAACCCGCCCACAAGATCAACAACATCTGATCCGTGTGGCCCACAATTATCCGTAATCAGGGCAACTTTTGGTTCGTCTTTCGCCTCACGTGAGGCATAAAGACCTCCCAAAACCACTTTCGAAACGTAACACCGCCCGCCCAAGCATTGTGCTTGCTGAAGTAGGGAACAGGTGGTTATTAACTTCGAAAGCACCTCGGGTTATGGGATTTACCGATGATAGCCCGATTGCGATCATCGATAAATCCCATCGGAAGCTTTTCCGAGCCACTATCATTCTTGCATACAAAGGTTGTTACACGACCTTTGCCCTTCATCGATTTTGTACCGCAACTACTTTTCTTATTTTCATAAGAGCAAATATATCTGCGAAATGGTAGAAGCTTGAAGAAAAGACCGGTCTCATCGACATTGTAAATGCAGTCAGTGTCGTAATCGCGCAGCTTGGCGCGCAGATCCGCAATTCCGCTGGCCACTTGCGATGCATCATCGCTGCCACCAGCCCCCTGCAACGCGATACTTCTGAGCACATGCCTAAGAACGAAGTTTTGAGTCCATCCGTTCGAGGCAGTAAAGTTTTTAAGACACTCATTATTTTCTGTTCCTGCGTCCTTTTCCATTAGTCTTTTCCGACAAATCAAGGCTCGTTGCTGGATAACTGCACCTGTTACAGGCATTAGGCCGCTTCTTGCTATATTCATCAATGTGAGTTGTTTGCCTCGAGTTCTGGAAGAAGCGTATTCCGTAAGCTTTTAGCATCCAGTGAAGTACCATGCGCGTGAGCCGTTGCGAGCAGCATGGGGAGCTTCGATTTAATTATTGTGACTGTGCTGCGACCAATGCCAAAATGTTTCATCACAGAAGAGGCGCTCGCTCCATTTGAACACAACACCCAGCCTCGGTTCTCTCTTTCAACGAAAGGCGCTTCTGCCTCTTCAGCGAGCCGTGCGCTGTGGTATAACGACTGGCACGCGCACGAGGAGGTTATTAACAGGGCGGTCATGTAGGGTGCACGCGTAGGCGGGTGTGCCCACGTGTAGGGAGTGCGCGCGTGTACCGACCGGTCGCGGCGTGGCGCACGTACACAGTAGCACACGTGTCGTCCGTGAGGTAGTCTGTAAGCATGACGTGTGTACGGTAGTGCGCACGTGTAGTAGCAGCGTCCGTGCCGTAGTAGTAATTATGTCGCTAGCTTTTTAATTTTGTACAGTACCCGGCACGCACGAGGCGGCAGGTACTGTACTGGGACATGTGTCCGAGGCGTCCCTCTGAGGGGTTAAGACCAGGGTTGTGCGGGCATGTGGCTTGGAGCATGCCCTCGCGGGTACGGGTATAGAGCGCGCCATCTGGAACACGGGCGGTGGTCATAGGTGCATTACAGAGCCATAGCAATAAATAACAGGCATACGCGCATTGGTGCTGTACTTCTGCTTTACATTCAAAAGATTGGCTGTGGATAAGGGCATGACCTAGTGCAATGCGCGGATATCCACAGTGACGACACACCGGGCATTCGCACTGTACTAGCGGGACGACAGAAACAGGGCATCGGTAGAGGGCGCCTGCATGCAAAATATATATATTCTATCAAACAGGGTATGATACATCGGCCAACGTAGTTGTAAAGGGGCGAGTTACGAGCAGGGTATCGAAAATGTTTTTAAAAAACGAGCGGGCATCGGGGCATGCACAGGGTACATTCAAAAATCGGGGGGTAAATTTATCAATGCAGAGGGGGTGCGCTTACAGATACACTAGCAGATATGAAGGTGAATTATACTTCTATCGGGTACGTGATCTCCGCAACGTGTGTCGGTAAGCGAGGAAGGATAGCTGCAGCAACACTGGACCATATGGCAAAGCTCAGGCGTTGGTGAATGCGTGACTTTGCAGTCACTATCGTGGAGGAGCTGCGGAGAGCGAGCAGTTTTGCATGAGCGTCTATGACTTGAAGCGTGGATTGTGAGGGCGCACCCAGAGTGTCGAAGGACAGTGGTTGAAAGTGCCAGTCCAGGGACGGGGCAGGACCGTGGTCCTCGATAAGCAGGGCGTTGCGGATGGTGCGGTCGAGGGCCTTGCGCTTGCGAGACGGGCCTGCTTCGGCGGCTCCAGCACTTTGGCGTGCGGCTTGGTATAACACGCGTTTACGAAACGGGCTGCCAATAGTGATATCATAAGCTGTTGGCTTGTCTGGAAGCAGACCGGGAGGAGGCGGCGAGGGCTGTACGAGTATGTCGGCAGGGCGCGCAGCGGTGTTGGGTATGAGAAACGGGACCTCGAGGGAGTAGGCCAGACCAGCTGGACGGAAGACTTGTCGGGCAAAGACATTCCGGATGGTGTTATGTCGGTGTACCGTGCCGAAACCGTGGCGACATATAGTAGCATGGTCGCCTCTGGTGTCCATCAGTTTAGAGCAATGGGAGCAACGCAGCGGGGAGACGGAATCTTGTGTGACGTGAGCATCTAGGTGGCGCAGGAGCATCGTGGCCCACGTGGCATTTTGAACGCGAGACGTAGCAGCTGGGTGGGCAGTGAGGAAGGATGTAGCACCCGGGGAAAGTAAGGAATTATACCTGACTCGTCTGCGTATGCTTGCGGTGCTGTGGTCAGCTGGATCAGGAAACGACTCCCAAAGGTTCTTTTGCCAGTATGTGCGGTCTGCTGCACTTTGTTGCGCATGAAGTAAAAAGTTGTGTATGCGTTCAAGTCGCGACACTAAGGCAGCTGGTTCTAAGCATCCGAGATCCGCCTCCGTCAACGCAAAGTGTGGCGGTTGTACACTGGATGGAAAGTTTCTGAGGACCACACGCAGGGTGCTTCTTGCAAAACGCTGATATTGTGTGACGGAGGGGAACTGGGGGCCCTGCAAGCGGACGGGGGCGGCGTCGATGAGACTGGCTCCGTATGAGTGTAGCATAACCCCCCCTGGGGGACTCCCTTCAGATTAGATCACGATTGATTTAGTTGCTGTAGAGCCCGACGCTCTACAGTACCACCGAGCGTGTCCACGTGTGCCCCACCGCACACGTTCACACGTGTACCAGGCACGTACGTCCGATACTGACACCGTACAGTGCAGGCCGACCTGCACTACAGTAGACCACTACAGTACCTCGGTACGTACCTCGGTACTGAAGTGTTATTATAGAGGTTTGTATTTTAAATATGAGCGGACCGACGGCGGAGGGGAGAGGACAAGCACGGGCTTGCCCAGAACTTACCACCTAGGTTCCGCCAGCTTATTCCAGACTACACGAGCGACGTTCGCGTCTGCCTAGTACGGAGCCCCGTGGGTAGTGGTCGCGCGCAGCGAGCAGGATCCGCCTCCGCCCGTCCGTACTGGATCGTTACCCAGTACCGCGCCGGGGCGTCGAGGCTTCGATCCGCTCATACGCACGCGCGACCACCTCTGATCCCGCTCTACCACGCTACCCAGGCTCGCCCGGTTCCGATAGCTGGGGGTGCTTCCTTTCCCCGTCTTCCGCCGATCAGGGGTCTCTGTCGAACTGTGAGCAAACACCCTTCTCGGTGAGGGTGTTTATGCTACAGTGGTCTCCCAACCTAGAAGACCCCGACATCTTTCCGAGAAGACTTTCTTTTTCCTCCGCGTCCGTACGCGTTGAGATAAGTCAAGAATACGCCACCTCGATCCGGTCCGAACCGGCGGATCTGAGGGCGGCCGCTACGCACGCACCATCGCCGCCGTTCGGCGACGGCGACGCTGGTCTCCGAGACCGCGAACCATCGCCCGAGTCCCCCGAAGGACAAGCGGCTGCGATGGTCGATCGCATAGCTGACTATATCGAGGAAGTCCGTACTTCACTCTGTATAGACGTGACGGACGGCGTCTACTCGCGATGTATGGACGAGCTCCGCTCCTTACGTGAAGGGAGGTTCGATCGAGTCAGCCAGTCCTTGGAGAATCTCCGAGCACTAGTCGACGAGTTACACTCGCGACTGGTGCTCGTCGAAGACTCACGCCTCGCACAGCCCGTGCTGCACGGGCAAGGTCGCCCCACGAGGCCGACCTCGACGAGACGTCCTGACGATCGATCGTCCCCGTCTCCGAAACAGTTGGGTGCGTTCGCGCACCTCTCCGCCGAGCTCAACGTTACGCGACAGCGTGCTAGTGACATGGAACGGACCATGGCCGCAAGGCTGCCCGGTGCCCCCACGAGAGGGCCCAGTGGTGCCGTACCTCCGCGCGTCGTCGCTCCGGAAGGTTGGCGTCCGACTGGCGCCGACACCAGTCGGACTGCGGAAGGAAACCGTCCTCCGATGGGCGCGAATCTCGCGTCCGAGACGCAAGCATCGCCGCCTATCCCCGGAAGTAGGCGGGAAATGGAACGCGTATCGTACGCGGACGAACAGGACCGTGGAGGAGCCGCCCGCGGATCCGGAGAACCGATGTGCTCCGTCGATCCCCGCTGGGGCGGCTACCCGTCGGCGAGTTACGCTGAGATCCAGGTCCGGTAGACGTCCGTACGCTACCGGTTACCTCCTTCGGCACGCTGGGTCCCGCTGAACCCGGCCTCGAGCCGGTACATACGATGATCCAAGAGTTCAGCGCCGTTGCTGACTATCGTATGTACCGCTTGGATAACACCTCGAGGCTCGTTACCTCGGGTGACGCGGGACGGATCGCGAAGTACGTCCAACGCTGTCGTGAGATCCGTCCTACGATGCGCAGCTTCAACGGTACCGACCCGATCCAGCTGCTGCCGTTCTTGAAGGATATCCGAATCACCTTCAACTCGCAACACCTGACCGAAGGTGTTGCGGTACGAGTCCTCGCGCACTTCCTCGAGCGCGACGCGGAGCGCCTGTATACGACTTATACGATGCGTGGCCTCCGCGCCGGCCAACTTTACGACGACGTGAGCTGGCCGGGGCTCGTGAATCAATTCTTGAAACGCTACCTAACCGACGACGTGTTTGGTGAAGCGTACGACGCCGTCGCTACGGCGAGGCAAGAACCGCACGACACGGAGAACACATTTGCGGACCGGCTGGAAACGGCGCGTTCCGGTGCACGGCAGTGTTCTCTGAACAGTCTCTCGCGCACTACTTTGTGCGGAGACTGGCACCTGCGACCCGTCCCGCAGTTTCCGAGACAGTTCAACGGCTGCCAAGTAGCCAGAAGACCGATCTTCCGACTATCCACCGTATCGCAACGGCGGAACGGACAACTTACCGCGCTCGGCGCGGCTTACCTCTGCCGGATCCGAAACCGGCAGGGAAGATGGGGCGGACTACGAAGTCCGCCGCGACAAGTCGCCCGCTTCAGCCCTCCACATCGGGGAGAACGAGTGGCAGGCTGACCCTGTCCTCATTACGCAAGGAGCAGGGCCCGTGGCAGGACGACCTCCCACGCCGATGTCGACCGGAACGACATCGAGTTACGCGACCGCCTTCGCGCACACTCCTAGAGTGGCAAGGGGTACGGACCCCCGGGTCGCAGAGCTCGACATCTCGAGCCGAGATGCAGGGGGCGCAGCGCCTCAAGTGCCCCTACTCGCCGATGAGGAGGCACGGCACGCGGCGGCCTTCGCCTCAACGGACGGCAGTGCATACGTCTGCTGGCTTTGCCGTACGTACGGCCACGCCATGTACGCTTGCCGGTTCCTGTCGCCGGAACAACGGATGTTCACGGAGTACAGGAACTACCGCTACCAGATGGAGACGCGCCCCGGGGTGCGCAACCTCCTCTGGCAGTCGGTCGGCGAGGGCCGTCCCTCGCGCCAAGGTTTCCCGAATCGATCGGGTGGGGGCGCACGCTTCGCCCCACGCGGGGGCGAGTACCGTCGCGACGAGCCCGCTATTCGTGACCGACGCGACTTCCGCCAAGCGGATACTCGATACCCTCGCCAGGAAGGGAGAGGAAACAGGGACCGATCCCGGCTTCCTCCGGGGGTACAGAACGCAATCATGTACCTCCAGGATTGGGCAGAGGACTCGGTTCCTCTGCCCGCGGATGAGCCTGGAGGAGCCCCGACGTTCGCTGCTCCTCAAGTGCTGCAACGCCCGAACGTTGCAGCCCAAGTCCACGAAGTACCCGAGTACCTCGCGGAAGCTACCGGCTCGGAGTTGAGTAGTCGTCCTCACCCCCTCACCGAGAGGCCCGAAGTCGCGCTCGCTTTCGATGGCAGCGCGACCACCTCGGATAGTTCCGGTAGTACAAAAAACCCGTAAAGACGGCTACGCTCACGCGGTCGCGTGAGCCGTCTTTTTCCAGCTACCCAGACCCGTCACCTTCCGCCCTCGCAGGTACAGGGGGATACTTACCGATCATATTCCCCGCTGCTCCGCCAGAAGTCACCGAGACCCCCGTGGGTCCGGCACAGACGACTATCCGTGACACGGCCCTGGCTTCCATAAGCCCGGAACGTGACCGCGAAGGGGAAGATACCCTGACCATCGTTGATCAGATGCCACGGACCGACGGTGAGGGCACCGGGGCTCCCGTAAGCCCCGTGCACGACAAGGAACGAAGGGCGTGCGCCGATGAAACAAGCCCAGAGGAAGCCACCGGACGACCGACGTCCGGTGGGTCGGGAAAAAGGACTCGAAGGAGGGACAAGAACCGTCGAAGGCGCCCGAAGCGCAACGACCTCGCTGCCCCGCCTCCCCCGAAGGTGGTCGATGGCTTCATTTGCCTTATGACGTCGAAGATTTACAACGTCCTCGGCTCGATAGCCATGGAGGGAAATGCCTTCAAGCCCCGCACGATCGCCGTTGATACGTGCTCGGAGTATAACTTGGTGAGGAAGGCCGACCTTCCTCCCGATTGGACGCGGTACATCGTACGAGACACGCCACTGCCACGATTGGCGGGCGTGAATAGCAATCCGCTCAAGCTCTCAGCCTTCGTACGGTTGGCCGTGCGGTTGGAGAAGACGACGTTCCGAATTCCGTTCGTCGTGGCGGACCAGCTCGCCTTGCCAGTCCTTCTTGGTACGGCCTTCATCGATACGCACTTGCGATATATCGACATCGAGGCTCAACGGGTGGAGCTGCACCAAGGCGGCTCTGTTGCCATCGTCGACGGAAAAGGGGAGCCGACTCCCCGTACCAGGCGTATCGGACGTCAAACGAGACGGCCCGATGTACGCGAGGAGGCCCCACAGGCGATCCGAATCGCCCGCTGGGTCACCATCCCTGCGAGTTCGCAAGCCCGAGTGCGCGTCACCACCGCGGGGAGGGGCCTCGTATTCATGGAGCCGAAGCCGTCACTCCAACACCGACATGGAGTGAGGCTGACCAACGGCGTCGTCGAGGTACTGCCGAATCAGACCTTCGACGTCCTCGTTGCGAACTTTTCACGACGGGAAAGGCGGCTTCCGAAGCACACCGTCGTAGGGTACGCGGCGCGCAACCCCCTCGCGATCCTGACGCCCGATCGTCGCGTCGCCGAGGGGGCCGCACACGCGCTACACCTGACCGACTTGACCGATCAAGTCGGGAAGGAAAGAGCTGGACGACCAAGCTCCGATGAGCTAGGGACCGTTAGGAGGGAACAGGTGGGTACGGACGATCGGCCACCTGGAGACCAACCGACGGCGGGAGGCACGGGTGGTTCTCTGACGGAGGGGCGGATTGTATATGTCTGTAATATACAATTTTCTGAGCAGTTTCGGCATAAGTACACTTATGCTTTGGACTGTGTACGAAAAGCTGCGTTTGAGTGGATAGGAGGGGAGGCCAAGTACATACCGAAAGAGTTCGACAATCATCTCAAGAATACTCATGCATCAGACATTCACAGCTTCATGTCTTATTATAACTTGAGCCAAGCTCTACGGAAATCTGTCATAGAAAGAGGGTCACCAATACCGCGTAGTTGCATGATTCGTCTATCTGCGACAGTGTATTGGAACCATTTGAAGGGGGGTGTAGACGTGATGTCCCGATATATGAAACCAATTGCTCGGTCGAATATCAGCGAGAATTCGGTGGTGTCTATAGTGGGAAGGCTCCTGTCCATTCAGGTGAGCAATGCGGTAGTTGCATATAGATTATATCAAGCAAGAAGGCGAAATATTTTGCCACGTCCAGACGACGTAGAAGACCAGGGACGACGAGGATATTTTTATTTCAGACGCCGTCTGTCACAAAGTGAGACTTTTGGACGCTTCGTGAGGATGCTTGCTAGAGAGTGGGTTGAAGACACACAAGGAGTTGGATGAACGCATGCTGGCTCTGAAAGGCAGAACTCCAAGTTAAAGCCTCTATTCTGCAGAGATGCGGCCAGTCGATATAATTCGGGTCCTCACAAAGCTAGAAGGCTGAACAGCACCATCGA
This sequence comes from Chondrus crispus, assembly GCF_000350225.1. Lineage (NCBI taxonomy): Eukaryota > Rhodophyta > Florideophyceae > Gigartinales > Gigartinaceae > Chondrus > Chondrus crispus. Next base: position 21,695 of record NW_005179156.1, read on the forward strand.
TCATACGAGCATAGTTGCACAGCCAACGTACTGTGTTCTATGCTCATAGGCATTGCGTGACACTAAAAACGGCAAACCAAAGGTGAAACGAAAGGGCTCGAGACAAGTGGAATGGTGGCAGACATGCCGACAAGCGGTCTGTTCTGTTTGTTGGACCGATTGGCACACCAAATACAGACTTAAGCGCGCTGAGCCGAGTGCCGGTGACGTTAGAGACTTTGAAAGGCGTTTACATGTAAGGAAGCGTGTTTCGTAAGGCAGAAACAAAAATCGATGAGTGGCGATTAGAAAAATAGTTGATGTGTTTGTTAGAGCTACCTTTTTGTTTTTGTTTCTTAAAGATAATCGTTGCTTCCTGAAGTGCATGTTACTGATTCCCTGAGCTTTACTGTGACACAATTGCGTTCAGAGACAGCACTGCCTTTGATTTAATGAGAATACTATTTACAGTGGGAATAGGTCTCGAAGAACATGTTGGCTGAGGTGGCGATTAGCATAGTGAAGTAGAATGTCATCTATAAAAAAGTCCAGTGTAGGGGTCTATATCACACAGTTGACCGTGTGGAACAAATAGAATTGGTTGAACCTTGTCGTGATGAAGGGCCCCAAGAAATGAGAGAAAGAACACAAATGTAGGAGAACGCGCAGAACATGCGGTCAAAGGTGCTTGACATCAAGTACGGTGATGTTAAAATTGTGAGGTTTTTGATGTTTTGTTGATCTAATATGCACAGAGGCAGTAGATGTTCGACAAAAGTGACCAAACGTGACCTAAGGTGCTCTAAAACGAAGTAGAATCTGCAAATTGAAGATCTCGTAGACGGGTGTAGTCGACTATTTGAGAACGCTGGCCCGAAAACACAAAACGGGGCAAGGACTTTTTTTTGAAGAGCTCGTGTTCAGGAAAAAGAAGGGCTCCACAGATATAAGTACATTCACCGGAAAGAAGAACTCGAGACGATGCCACAGACATATTTTTCGTGTCTTAACTCTTACATTTCGACACATTTATGCGAAAAAAACCCTAAAGGGGCATATCGAGACCGTCTACAAAACCGAGCACAGGGGTAATCAGGCGGATGTGAAAACTCGCGGAAAACTCACATGTCCAGAGTTTTCGGTATGCTGTGAGTTTTGCAAAACTCGTCTGAAATTTTTGCAATCAGAAAATCCGAGCAAAGTCGCGGCCAAAACACGTGTTTTCGCGACTTTACGGACAACGTTAATGTATAAATTTTGCAAAAAAAAGCCGGCCTCATATGAGGTCAATCGCTTTGCGTCTAGACACAAGTGGGGTCCAGCACAGAAGTACTGTAGTGGAAAGGGTAGGCTTCCAGCTTGCTCAAACGCATAAAGGCATGATGAGGTTGTAAAGATTGTTCTGTCTTGTTTTTGCTCTTGTTTTCTTTCCATGAACTGCACAGAGTCTTGTTGCCCAAATGGCCTCCTTGTAGCCTGCTCACTCTCCGTTTTGCAATAGGTCTGCCTCGTAGGCAGTTTTAATTAGCTGTGAGTTCCAAAAGACGAGAAAGTATGTTGAAAGTGGCACTTTTGATGTGTGCTATCTCTGCTTTGTACCACAGCGAATTGCTTCTGCCAGAATCAGAAGCCGAACCTCACAAGACTGCCACACTCGTTTCAAGGGTAATGAAAAAACCCCTGTTTCGTTCTTTCTCCTCGTGCTCATGAGATTATTGGCATTGTTGCTAAAAGGTACATAGGCCAGTGCCCACTGATAGATAGTGTACCGACTAATCTTGGTTGCACACCACAGTGCATGAATTTCCACGACATGCAGCTTACAAATGGAAAAGTGTCAAGACACTGTCTTGAGTCAAGACATCCTTTTTACCCGCAGCGGGTCTTGAGGTGCATCCTTCGAAGAGTAAAACTTCTTACGGAACATCAGAATTGCAATTTTGAATACACTGCAAGACTGATATTCCAACGGAGTTTCAATGCCCACTTGCCAGTTCAGACGGGCGTTTTGATTTCTAAGATTCCAACAACGTTTCAAGGTTGCTCAAAAAAGCTTCTTTTCCAGACACTTCTAAAAACGACCGGATTGGACAGTAAGTCCCGACAAACCTCCATCCTTCCGTAACACATATTCAAGTGCGGTGGGGAGGGTGCATTTCTCCTTCTTAGTGTCTATCGGTCAGTTAGTAACAGAGGTAGGGATGCTGTTGCGGAGAGCGAGAAGCGTGTTCACGCGCTTACGAGGGAGGGCTTCTGTGCACAGGTCCAGGCAACTGCTTATTGGTGAGGCGTTACAGCGTTCCAAGGAGTAAAATGGGCATCCTGTGTGAGATTCTTGAATAGTAGCAACTTCGGGTTAAGAGCAGCATGAAGGGTTGGCACAGGGTGCTCTTATATCGTGGTCCCCACTGTATGTACTATCGTTTGTCCAGCACGATCCTCTGCAGTACCACACAGCTTCAATTCATCAGACGCATCAGAGATCCATCGTGATGATGGAAAGTGAGGCACTTATCAAGAGCACATGAAGCGGAACGACTTTATTGCCTTACGGACATTACAGCTACATTCAAACTTACCAATGGATAGTACTATATGCGGTGCAACCGAATTGCTTCTGTTTAAAACGGCTGCTGAGGGAGTTAAATCATTGCTCAAGGGCCGTTGATTCTTGCCTGATACGCAGCTAGGAAGATATCTCATGCTACTGTGCGACCGGCACGAATGAAAGCCAGGGGATAGCCGGGGACACAGCGCTTCACACACAGCACTTCACACTGTGAGGACCGGGGCAAAGATCCGTTACCGTCGATGAATGACAGTCTTCAGTTCTCTTGCAGACGCCTTTTCGTGCAGTACATAGTCTAGACCCGCGATTTCGGGTTGTTTTTTCATTTTTGCTTTTTGCCTGTTTATTCATGCAGAAACTGAGAAACTTCATGATTCTTCATGAAGAAACGACTTTAGACAATGGGAGACACTGCATGGAGATGGGCTACAGGGACCCTAGGAAGGCATGGGGGATCTCGATTTCGATGGTTGATCGCGATTATCGGTGGGTCGCCCGAAGAAGGCCGAAGTGGTGATTTTTCATTTTGCAGCATTATCTGGCAGTTTTTGCGCGCAATTGCGCGCAAAAACATGATTTAATGAAATCGCGGGTCTAGACTAGCCGCGTCGATGCAGCATAGAATGTTACTACCACCTGGGCAGTACCCCCTAACAAGGTAAGTAGAGCAGCTGTCGTTATTGGTGTCAATACAAACATCGGAGGTTCCGATATAGTTGCAATGACCCCATGCGCCATGGCGAGCGGAAGTCAAGCCAAGCATGGATGTTTCAGTGACCTTCATTGGGGTCGATAACCCCAGCTGACAGAACGAGGCTGCCATCAGAAGAGCGAGCACAAGGGTACGTGTTGCCCACATTCTTCTTTCACTTCGAAGGTAGCGATCTGTGTCGGATAGGGTGTTGGCTTGTTTTCGTTTCTGCGCAAGCAACTGTTGCGTGTGGAGACGTACGCGTGCTGAAACCTGCAGTGCAGGTCTCAGCCGCAGTGCAGGTCTCCAGCCTTCTTTTATATACTTAGCTCAGTGGTGTTGTATGCCTGCCAGCGGCCGCGGCCGCATTCCTAAAGCGAGACTGTGTTTCTTTCTCAAACCCTTTTGATCCATGGCAACAATGAAAAATCAAAATTGAGTGGAGGATGAAAGCAAGCAGGGGTGGTGAGGGTGAACATGAGCAACAGAGGAAAGAGACCCCGGGGAATAACTCATCCTCTTATCTGTATCTATACATGAACATTGAAAATTTTATTGTGGTCACTGATTTTCTATGGTTTGTTTGATGATTCCCATTCCTATTTTGGTCGACTAATCGCATTTAAGAAAGGGTTTTGTCATGATAGGTCTCGGGAGGCATGGATTTCTCGCTCATGAGTTCACGCCGGTATGACACTTCAATGTCAGCAGCATGTTTAATCTGAACTTTCGGAATTTCAGATAAAAACTTAACGATCACAAAATTTGTTTTTCTGCTGATGCACAAAAAGCGAGGGGGCCAGCACACACTTGCGTGCAGTTACGATTATCCTGGCGCTTACTCTATTGTTAAAATAACAAGTAACTTCACATGACGCTACTTTTCATTTTTTCATGACTTATGCCTACTCAGTAATATCTATCTGACCAAGCGATATCATAATATAAAAATCTGCGAATTTTAATTCTTTTCAACTTTGATGGCGACGGTTTCTATTTTTCTTTGGTAGAATGACTCGTTTTAAAATTTTCTAAAGTTAGAACCGAATAGAAAGCCCTCAAGGCAATGCTTCTATACTACTGGTATAATTAGCTGAAAGAAAATGCTTATTGTAAGCCGACTTTTTCTTTTGAACACCTTTATATACATCAACGAAAAGGTTTTCGCTAGAATCGACAAGCAAATGACTTACTTGTGGTGATGGCCTTCTGATTAAAAAAACCGAAGTGAAATCGCGCCTTGGGTTGTCTAGAAAAATATAATAACTTTTGCCCTCATATGAAGACAATCATGAGCAATTTTTTCGAGCGGTAGCAATAACGCATTCAGACCAACTGGTGTCGGTATAGTGGCGCGCTCTTCCCCAATATAGGTTGTTTCGTCACTAACCTCCTCCACATTCGCATTAATTTCCAGGCTCTCCTCATCAACCTGAATATCATCTGAAGCATCGCGGACTATAGATTCGTGCACATCTGGATCGGTATCGATATCAACCCAACGCTTGGCATCCGACTCTGTCAACTCGTCGCGACTATCGCCAAAAAGAGAATCACATGGCTGAAACTCCATGGTAATACTCTCCATTGCCACTAGAATCGCCTGCAAATCATCCTCTTCCGAGCCATTTCTCATTCTTCCAAATGTACAGTTAATACTCGCAGCTTTCTCCACTGGGAGAAGTTTTTATTTCGTACAACAACGGGCAATTGTCATTTGAGAAACAGTTTTCCAACTGTCGTGCACCATCTTGGCCACATGAAGCGTGTTAGAGCCATATCCATCGGCCATTCCGCGCCTTCCGATTCTGAGTTGGTGGGCCTGAGCTCGTACCTCTGTACGATTGTCTAAATTACGTGCGATTTCCGTCAACATCAGGCTCTTGTACTTTCTCTTCCAGGAGGCAATTATGCCCATGTCTATTGGTTGATGAAGAGCGGTAAAGTTGGAGTGGTAAGACAAATATGTAAACCCGCCCACAAGATCAACAACATCTGATCCGTGTGGCCCACAATTGTCCGTAATCAGGGCAACTTTTGGTTCGTCTTTCGCCTCACGTGAGGCATAAAGACCTCCCAAAACCACTTTCGAAACGTAACACCGCCCGCCCAAGCATTGTGCTTGCTGAAGTAGGGAACAGGTGGTTATTAACTTCGAAAGCACCTCGGGTTATGGGATTTACCGATGATAGCCCGATTGCGATCATCGATAAATCCCATCGGAAGCTTTTCCGAGCCACTATCATTCTTGCATACAAAGGTTGTTACACGACCTTTGCCCTTCATCGATTTTGTACCGCAACTACTTTTCTTATTTTCATAAGAGCAAATATATCTGCGAAATGGTAGAAGCTTGAAGAAAAGACCGGTCTCATCTACATTGTAAATGCAGTCAGTGTCGTAATCACGCAGCTTGGCGCGCAGATCCGCAATTCCGCTGGCCACTTGCGATGCATCATCGCTGCCACCAGCCCCCTGCAACGCGATACTTCTGAGCACATGCCTAAGAACGAAGTTTTGAGTCCATCCGTTCGAGGCAGTAAAGTTTTTAAGACACTCATTATTTTCTGTTCCTGCGTCCTTTTCCATTAGTCTTTTCCGACAAATCAAGGCTCGTTGCTGGATAACTGCACCTGTTACAGGCATTAGGCCGCTTCTTGCTATATTCATCAATGTGAGTTGTTTGCCTCGAGTTCTGGAAGAAGCGTATTCCGTAAGCTTTTAGCATCCAGTGAAGTACCATGCGCGTGAGCCGTTGCGAGCAGCATGGGGAGCTTCGATTTAATTATTGTGACTGTGCTGCGACCAATGCCAAAATGTTTCATCACAGAAGAGGCGCTCGCTCCATTTGAACACAACACCCAGCCTCGGTTCTCTCTTTCAACGAAAGGCGCTTCTGCCTCTTCAGCGAGCCGTGCGCTGTGGTATAACGACTGGCACGCGCACGAGGAGGTTATTAACAGGGCGGTCATGTAGGGTGCACGCGTAGGCGGGTGTGCCCACGTGTAGGGAGTGCGCGCGTGTACCGACCGGTCGCGGCGTGGCGCACGTACACAGTAGCACACGTGTCGTCCGTGAGGTAGTCTGTAAGCATGACGTGTGTACGGTAGTGCGCACGTGTAGTAGCAGCGTCCGTGCCGTAGTAGTAATTATGTCGCTAGCTTTTTAATTTTGTACAGTACCCGGCACGCACGAGGCGGCAGGTACTGTACTGGGACATGTGTCCGAGGCGTCCCTCTGAGGGGTTAAGACCAGGGTTGTGCGGGCATGTGGCTTGGAGCATGCCCTCGCGGGTACGGGTATAGAGCGCGCCATCTGGAACACGGGCGGTGGTCATAGGTGCATTACAGAGCCATAGCAATAAATAACAGGCATACGCGCATTGGTGCTGTACTTCTGCTTTACATTCAAAAGATTGGCTGTGGATAAGGGCATGACCTAGTGCAATGCGCGGATATCCACAGTGACGACACACCGGGCATTCGCACTGTACTAGCGGGACGACAGAAACAGGGCATCGGTAGAGGGCGCCTGCATGCAAAATATATATATTCTATCAAACAGGGTATGATACATCGGCCAACGTAGTTGTAAAGGGGCGAGTTACGAGCAGGGTATCGAAAATGTTTTTAAAAAACGAGCGGGCATCGGGGCATGCACAGGGTACATTCAAAAATCGGGGGGTAAATTTATCAATGCAGAGGGGGTGCGCTTACAGATACACTAGCAGATATGAAGGTGAATCATACTTCTATCGGGTACGTGATCTCCGCAACGTGTGTCGGTAAGCGAGGAAGGATAGCTGCAGCAATACTGGACCATATGGCAAAGCTCAGGCGTTGGTGAATGCGTGACTTTGCAGTCACTATCGTGGAGGAGCTGCGGAGAGCGAGCAGTTTTGCATGAGCGTCTATGACTTGAAGCGTGGATTGTGAGGGCGCACCCAGAGTGTCGAAGGACAGTAGTTGAAAGTGCCAGTCCAGGGACGGGGCAGGACCGTGGTCCTCGATAAGCAGGGCGTTGCGGATGGTGCGGTCGAGGGCTTTGCGCTTGCGAGACGCGCCTGCTTCGGCGGCTCCAGCACTTTGGCGTGCGGCTTGGTATAACACGCGTTTACGAAACGGGCTGCCAATAGTGATATCATAAGCTGTTGGCTTGTCTGGAAGCAGACCGGGAGGAGGCGGCGAGGGCTGTACGAGTATGTCGGCAGGGCGCGCAGCGGTGTTGGGTATGAGAAACGGGACCTCGAGGGAGTAGGCCAGACCAGCTGGACGGAAGACTTGTCGGGCAAAGACATTCCGGATGGTGTTATGTCGGTGTACCGTGCCGAAACCGTGGCGACATATAGTAGCATGGTCGCCTCTGGTGTCCATCAGTTTAGAGCAATGGGAGCAACGCAGCGGGGAGACGGAATCTTGTGTGACGTGAGCATCTAGGTGGCGCAGGAGCATCGTGGCCCACGTGGCATTTTGAACGCGAGACGTAGCAGCTGGGTGGGCAGTGAGGAAGGATGTAGCACCCGGGGAAAGTAAGGAATTATACCTGACTCGTCTGCGTATGCTTGCGGTGCTGTGGTCAGCTGGATCAGGAAACGACTCCCAAAGGTTCTTTTGCCAGTATGTGCGGTCTGCTGCACTTTGTTGCGCATGAAGTAAAAAGTTGTGTATGCGTTCAAGTCGCGACACTAAGGCAGCTGGTTCTAAGCATCCGAGATCCGCCTCCGTCAACGCAAAGTGTGGCGGTTGTACACTGGATGGCAAGTTTCTGAGGACCACACGCAGGGTGCTTCTTGCAAAACGCTGATATTGTGTGACGGAGGGGAACTGGGGGCCCTGCAAGCGGACGGGGGCGGCGTCGATGAGACTGGCTCCGTATGAGTGTAGCATAACCCCCCCTGGGGGACTCCCTTCAGATTAGATCACGATTGATTTAGTTCGTCCACGTGTCCACGTGTGCCCCACCGCACACGTTCACACGTGTACCAGGCGCGTACGTCCGATACTGACACCGTACAGTGCAGTCCGACCTGCACTACAGTAGACCACTACAGTACCTTGGTACGTACCTCGGTACTGTAGTGTTGTTATAGAGGTTTGTATGTTAAATATGTGCGGACCGACGGCGGGGGGGGAGAGGACAAGCACGGGCTTGTCCAGAACCTACCACCTAGGTTCCGCCAGCTTATTCTAGACTACACGAGCGACGTTCGCGTCTTCCTAGTACGGAGCCCCGTGGGTAGTGGTCGCGCGCGGCGAGCAGGATCCGCCTCCGCCCGTCGGTACTGGATGTAGTATAACCCCCCTTGGGGCTTTTTAGATTAGATCAACAACGGATCTAGTTCTGTAGAGCCCGATGGTCTACAGTACTACCGCGCGTGGCCACGTGTACCCCTCGGGTACAGAGCGCACGCGTGCACACGTGCACACGTGTACCGCGCGGGACGGAAGCGCGCACACACGTGTACGGTCAGCCACGATGTCTGACAGTAATACAGTACGGTCCTATCCGTGCTACAGTAGACCACTACAGTACTTCGGTGCTGCAGTGTTATAGGTTGTTTTGTATATTAAATATGGAGCGGACCGGCGGCGGTGGAGGAGGACAAGCACGGACTTGTCACCCACCGACCGTCAAGGTCCGACTCCTCGCTTATTCTAAGGTAGCGCTCGCTAACTACCTTAGAGCGGCACCGAGCGCGGCTTGAGGACGCGCGCGGTACGCCCACGAGTCCGCTCTGCCTCCGCCCGTCGGTACTGGATCGTTACCCAGTACCGCGCCGGGGCGTCGAGGCGTCGAACCGCTCGCGCGTACCGGCGTCCTCCCCGTTCCCGCTCTACCACGCTTCCCGGGCCCGCTGCCCGGTGCCGTTAGCTGGTGTCCTGCTTCACTCCCGTCTTCCCGATCGGACGGGGTCTCGGTCGAACTGTGCATACACCCCTATCGCTGGGGGTGTTTATGCTACAGTGGTCTCCCGACCTAGAAGACCCTGGAGTCCGATCTCCGAGAGGACTTCCGCTTCCCTCCGCGAACCGATCGCGTCGAGATGAGCCAAGAGTTTGAGCCCTCGATCCGCTCCGAAGCGGCGGATCTGAGTCCGGCCGCTGTGCAGTCCCCCCATCCGCCCCGTCGGGCGACGGCGACGCAGGTCCTCGTGACCGCGAACCGTCGCTTGGATCCTCCGAGGAAAGAGCGGCGGCGATGATCGAACGCATAGCCGAATACATCGAGGAAGTCCGTACTTCCCTTCGGATCGATGTATCGGACCATGTATACACTCGATGTATGGCCGAACTCCGCTCCCTGCGTGAAGGGAGGTTCGATAGAGTGACGCAGTCCCTAGAGAATCTCCGAGCACTGATCGACGAGGTACACTCGCGGATAGTGCTCGTCGAAGACTCCCGTTTCGCCTTGCCCGGACCGTCCGGGCAAGGTCGCCCTGAGAGGCCGACCTCGGTGAGACGACCCGAGGACCGAACCTCTCCGTCCGCAGAGCAATTGGGTGCGTTCGCGCACCTCTCCGCTGAGCTCGACGCCACTCGTTGGCGTGCTCGTGACATGGAACGTACCATGGCTGTAGTGCAATGTGCCTGGCAGGCCGCGAACACAGTCCAACGGTCTAACAAAAAGAAGAAAAGCAACAACAGCAACAACCACTGCCGATGGCACGCGCTACGAAGCGTTCGAGACTCCCTTTCCCCTTGTGTGGGCTTGCGGCCCACGGTAGCTCGACTCCGACGGGGGGGTTAAGGAAAGATGCCCGGCCCGGGAGGATAATGTTGGTAGAGACTTGTGAAGACATGAGCGCTCGACGAGTGCGGGTTGGGCTTGTCTACGAGGATGTTACCGCGGTTCGCTGGGTTGTAAGGCCAATGCTTGACGAGCGTCTTCAGCACCTTGTGTGTAATTCAAGGTCTTCGACGGGGGCTTGTTCAGCACTACCCGACGGGATCGTAACCGTGTAGCAACGCTACTACCGACGTGTTGCCCGATGGCTAAAAACACCCTCACCAGCGCGATCGCGATCGCGGTAGGCGGTACCAACTCTGTCTTATACAGGAAGACCTTCGACGGAGGCGTCGTTGCAACAGCCTTCCCACGGAACTTGAAACAGTAGCAGCGCTACACAACGTGCTGCCCGATGGCTAAATCACCTACACCAGATCGGTCGCAACCAACTCCAGTGGAACCAACACAATTAAGGGAAAAATAGAGGTAGAGATAGAAAAGAATAGGGAAATAAAGGAAAAAGAAAGGGAACCCCAGAGCGATAGAGGATGCCGTAGGCTTAGGTAAAAGGGAGCGTCTTGGTAGAGACGGACTTCGACCAAGGCGACATTCAACTCTGGCAACTCGGGTTACCTTTACTGACTTGGTGGTCAGAGGGCTAAGGTATATATCGCCCCGCCGGAACCACTACAGTGGCTCGCGGCGCTGGATCCCAGATCTAATCTAGTGTCAGCAAAATTAATGCCAACTAATTAACTAAATAAAATAAAATAATTAAAAATTAAAACTGTGCAATTATTCACACGTGTGTCCCCCAACCCGGACTACTTTTCATATCCAAATATTTTCCTTTCTTTTCACCCCCCTTTTCAGGTGCGTATTGCACTACATATCCCCCTTCCGAGCGCTCTTGCACGCCGCTCCGCCATCGTATAATCTCCTCGCCGTTTCTCTCATAACCATACACCGCCGTATCCGGTAATCGGTGAAAGTGCAAGAGCAGGACGGGCCCCATATTTCCTTCATCCCCGAGCCACTCGAGTGGTGGTACCAAACGCAAGCGCCCCGGCGTGGATTCTTCTTCCACTTCCCACGACCCTCTAAGTCTTCCTTCCATCCCTCGATTACCCCCTGATTCCCAACATGCCGGCCCTGTTGCCCACATCGATTCCGATCCTAACACTCCGTCCTCACGTCGATACCCTGCTGCGTCGGAGCTCCACGATAAGGCCATGCGCCTTAATCCTGAGCTTTTTGCTTCCGCTAAATGGTTCTCAGTGATCGGTGTATGCGCCTTCCATGACATTGCTTACTCGTTCGCCGATGGCGCCGGTATGCTTCCAGGACAAATCCCCCTTCAAGCTATTCGATCTTACGATTGGTTGGCTCGCATCGCCATTGCTCCCTCCATTCTGTGTCACACTCCGCCTCGTGGTCGTGCGGTGTTATCGACCCGCTTCATGACCGCTGTGTGTGACAGGCTTGAGCTGCCATTGACGCAGGATCTCATCCCTGAGGAATTCGGTTGTGACACGTGGGAGTTTCGCACCGAGGGCGAGCGGTCTTACTTCGATAACATGCTGGCCTGGACCTCCGATAACGGAGGTTCGGACCTCCTCGTGAAGCCAACCGCCTTTGGTTTAACCAACGGACCGTCTCGGGCGCCGCTATGATGTGGACCAACGCCATAATTCCGGCTAATTTCCGACTTATCAAACGGGGTACCATCCCCCTCTTTCAGCACACAGTGCGCTTCAAACGCCGTATTCGGTCTGACACGGGTTATTTTGTGGCCTACCAGATGTTGGAGGCGCGCGAAATCTCGAGGTTCCATCACGCAAATCGTTATCAACGTATTCCGTCGTGGTGTAGCCAATTTGAGGTCTGCCAAGGCTTTTGGGCTGAGCTCGGCCCTGTGTACACGTATTACGGAAGGTATTTACGTGATCCTCGACACGGCTTTTGGGTAGTCTTCCTCACAGAGTGGTGTACCAAAGTGGCAGTGACCCTCCTGTGGGAGACCTACGACTGCTGGAGGTTGTGGTACTTGCCTCCCCAGCTCATCAGCCTTATGCGACGCCTCGCTTATTCGATTCCGCTGGGCGGTGCTGATGCAGACACCGAACTGCATTCTCTCCTCGATAAAATAGAGGAGGTCGATTGGGACTCGATACCGCGTCAAAATTCCTCTCGTTCCTTCGTCCGGCAACGGCCCTCCTTCTCTCCTGGTCGTGCTCATCGTGGTGCGGGGGACTACGCTTAGTTTAACCCGTGGACGGGATCGCAATGTTCTTGCCACGAGGCGCGTCTGAGTCGGCAGTATGGGAGTCAGACGCCCGTTCCGGTTGAATTGCCCGTCTTCCTTGCGGATCCCCGCGAGTGCGACCTCTGTCCCCGGGAGCCTTTGCGTTCTCGCCCTGTGTTACCGATCTCACCGGCTTCACTTCCTGTCGATCCGGCCGGCCCCACTCTCCCCTTGAATGCTTCGGTAAGGGCGACGAGAGCCCCTGAATGTGAGGAGGTCAAATCCCCTTTGCAGTATCATTCACTTCCAGTGGCCAGGTGTCAACCTCTATCAGAGACGAGAGAGGTCCCCTCGTCATCTAGCCGAACTGACAGTCTGTCCGAGCGCGCAGCCCCAGAAAGGAAGGGAAATTCTTCGTCCCTTACCCCCTTGGCTCCTCCTGCTCCGCCTTCCCCTGTGCACGTCCCAGCTCATCCCCCTTCTCCTGCGGCTGGTCCAGTTCCCGCCCCCTTGCCACCAATCGCCGACCAGGGGAGGTTCGACCTCCCCGTCCTCTCCAGATGTCATCAAAAAGAACGACGGCGCCGCCAGCGTATATCGCACATTGCCCCGTGCTCACGGAATAAACGAGGGGGCTCTTCGAGGAGCGTCCCTCGTTGACCTGCGCTTACTGGCGCAACTTATTGCCCCACTTCCAAAGACAAAAATCCTTGGGTGAATCGTCCCATTGACCCATTGCCGATGGTAGCGCCCCGCCGATCCATGTTCGGATCACTGTCCTTTGAGAGTGTCGTCTCATCGTCGACACTTCCCTTCGTTCCACCGAAAATAAATTGCATTTCCTTGTCCTATCAACTTCCTCCTCTTGTTGCATTTTTCCTCTCTTTATCCAACACGTACGTCATCCTTCTCCTCATTTTCCTTTTCCTCCTCTTTATCCAACACGGCATGCTTATCCTTCTCCTCATTTTCCTTTTCCTCCTCTTTATCCAACACGGCATGCTCATCCTCGAGTTCCCCCCCTTGGGTACCATGTGTGTCCCCTCAAATCCCAGGATCACACACCTCGGGCTTCCGTCTTCCTCCTCTTGCTTGCAGTGTGCGTCCCCTTCCCGTTTTGCTACCTCCCCGGGTTTCAACTAGGGGGTGTGGTGATCCTCTTTTTTTAAAAAATTTGAGCAAGAGAAAATGGACGTGAACTCAGGGTGCGTCATCCATAATTTTTTTCTCTTTTGCTCTTCGCATTCTGTCGGTTAGCTCGAGGCGACACATCTTCGTGAACTCGCACCTTCGTCAAGACTGAGCCTGTCCAACGGAGTCTTTTGTAGCTGTAGGACCGCCACATCCATCTGGTACGCCTGTTACGCGTAGTCCAAACACAATCCCATCCTTGTGATCGATCATGTAGATCTACACGTATCCAACTAGCGTGTCGACTGCATTCCGCCTATCATCCCGCAGGTCTGGTCGGATCGGATTTCCCGACACCACTGTTTTCTTGTCCTCGTGTAACCCTCCTGTTCGTCTCCGGTCACACCTTGGTCCTTAGACTTCCTCCTTTTTTTGTTTTTCTCGCGCGTTCAGTAGGTCCGTTTCTCGCTTGCATCCCTCACTGAGGGAGTACTGACTCCCCTGTAGTCTCTAAACGCGATCCGAATATGCGGACCATCCGGGTGATGTGTTCTGGTAGCGTGGAATCGAATCACAATTACAGTTTTCTTTTCCCGGTGTGTGTTCCTCGACGTTTGAACATCGATACATCCTCATCCATGGTTGTACCGTCTGCCTTGATCGCTTTGGCGAAGTCCCCCTCGAGATCCATCTGTCCTTTTCGTGCTTGTCAGCTTTGCACACACAGAGTTACTGTACGTCTCCGTTTCGCAGGCTTGTCTTCTCGTGCATTTTGTTAACGTAATGCCGACGACGTCTTCGTCGTCGCTTTGTGATATTCACCTTCCGAACCCCCTTTGTGTGGTCTCTCGAAGCTTTCGAACAACCACATCCATTCTCCTCGTGCTCCCAAAAAACCTTTCTCTCCTGGTACCCCATTCCTTTTTTGTCGAACTGGACGGCGTTTGCTCGCGCTTCACTTTCGGCGGTGGTGTGCGCGTCGCGGGGTCCCGATCCGCTTACTGTTATCTCCTGGGGCGGATTGTCAACATCCCGTTGTGGGGTCGCGTCCTCTGCGTCTACACAAAAAAAATAATGGTGATGGAGAAGGGAGGGGGGAACGAGGTTATGGCGTCAACTGTATTCATTTTGCGCTTACCGATTAGCAGAGTTTGCTGGCGTCGAGCAGTGGGAGGGAAGGGGTATCGAGACCTCCATCTGTCTTCCTCTTCTGCTTGTCATCTCCTCGGTCTTAGTTCGACCTCTACGCAGGCGACGCCCTTGGCATAGCAAACCGGAGTCTCCTGTGGGGGTGTCCGTCAGCGTTCGGGGTATTCACGAACAACCATCATCAGTCGTAATTTGGGGCATTTGGGAAAGTGGAGGGGGGGTTGTTTCTCAAGCTTCCTCCTCTTGTCATTTCCGTGGTCGCAAGATCGGCGCCTGGGGTCTGATGACAACAAACGTGATACGTGTGCATTTCCCAACGACAGCTGCTGCTTTCCTTAATTTTTCTTTTTAAAATATTCTCACGGCCCCTTCACACGTGTGTCTCCGTGCACTTGTCTGACCGTGGTTCACGTTTCTAAGTTAATAGAATGACTCGTCCCTCGTTGTGTTGGCTGCACACCACGTCCTCGTGCGACTACCTCTGCCGCCGGCATGTCGTGTCGTCACTTCCAGCGTGCTTCCGACCCCCTGGTTGTCTTCTGTTCCCATTTATGCTCCTCTTTGAATCCTGAGATACCTCCTCTTGATTTGTGCTCCCGTCGTACAACCTCCCTCACTTCCTGCCGAACCGTACTGTACGTGTGTACGGGAAGTCGTCAGCCTGCGTTCCGCGTAGCAAAACTTGCAACTTCCCGCGACGCGTCCCCACGCCCCTGATATCCACCTCTGGTCTATGCCAATTTTTCCTCCTCTTTTCCGTGCATCCTACCCTTACTCGGGGGTTATCCTCAAATGCGCCAGTCCTCCAGCGCAACTTTGTGTCCTCACCCCTAAATTGATTTCGACAACCCCACGTAGTGCGTCTCCGTTACGCAATTCTTCTCCAACAACAAATCCCTCGTTCCCGAAAAATTTCCAGCGTCTTTCTTCCGTCGACCAGAGATCGTCCTCCTTTCCCACACACCAGCGGTGTTCACATAGGCTTTCCTAGGTAGCGCTAGTAGAAGTCGTCGAATACAATACTGTACCAAGCCTCGCTGTTCAGCTCAACCAAGACGGTGTCTTCCATCCTTCATTTCGTCTGCGTGTGTTGCTTCACGGCTGGGGCGAACGTAAAGTAGAAGCGTGAGCTATGGCCTCGTCAGCGGGTCGACGGGCGCAGTTGCATTGTGTCGTTGACATTACAAAAAAAGAAGAAAAGAAAACAGGAACGAGACAGAGATTGGGACAGGAGCGGATCGGCCGACTGAAAAGCAAGCGGTTGATCGCCTTGATGAAGACGTCGAGCCAATTCTCGTTGTTGACGAAGTCAACAGAAACGACAGAACAATTTGTCCCCTCCACACGGTGTAGTCTCGCGCGTTAACGCGCACCACTTGTCCTTTGTCTATTCGTGAAAAACCTCAGAAACATTTCCGTTCAAACTGATTCAGACGAGCATGGACCCCTGATCTAAACGTCCCTTTGCGTGCGCACCCATGCGACGCGTGATCATAGGTAATTTACGCATTGTCTCCACCTGAGGCTGCAGTGACTTCGTCACTTCCTGATGTACCGCGTCTCGCCGCTCTATCTCCGTGAACGTTAAGCCACGCATACCTGCTCGTCTCACCTCATCTTTCCTTCTCGCCATTGCCGATGCGCCTTACTTCCGCTATGCTCATTCCTCGCTAGCTTCGTGCTGCGGTTCACAGCGTCCGTCTCGACTCGACCACATCCCGCATGCGTAATCCCGCCTGGGCATGCGTGTGTGAGGACCGTCCTTACTCCTCACCGCGGCGCGATCCGTAACATCCTTTCCAACTTGATAGCTTCTCGACGGGGGCATCCCCGTTCGCTACCACGCGAATACCTTGGAGCCTCATAACTCCGCACAGAGCCGATATCCGGTTGCTGATTCTCGATTCGATCATCCTCCAGGCGTGCGATTGTTTTCATCCTATCACCACTATTTCAGTAGCGGTTCTCTCACTTCTTGCATCCTACACGTCGTCTTGATCTGCCTCGTCCGCGTGCAGTCGCCCATCGACTGCGTCCTCTCCTAACCCTCTACCTTATCTCGAAGGTAACACATTCGTCAATCTGACGCATCCCCTTCTTCTCCAATCTTCTCGTCAAACCCGCTCTCTTGTAGAACAGACGTCTTCCTCCACTCGAGATACAGCTTGTAGCCTTAATCACGATCGGCGGTTCACAATCCCCTGTTGCCCTTGGGCGCCTGTCGTGTTATCCTGAAACTACGCACGCTCGCTCCGGAATGGCCGACCTATGTGCGTCTCGGGAAGGAAAAACAAACATAAAAAGAACAAAAAAAACAAAAACGAAACAGAACAGTTAAAAAGATAAAAACATAGGAAACTGGTTGCGGCTCGCGTCTTCTTTTCGCTTTCCATCATCACATTTTGTATGGAGCTCATCCTGGTCTCGCGCGTGCGACTTGCGGCGGGAGGGGCAGTTTCTTCCTCCGGAAATAGGTCACTGCTGCGCTCCGCGGTAGCTGAGAAATCGGCTCCCACGTTGCGTCCTCAATCGCGTAGCCATACCATTCCACCTTGAGAATTAATTTTCCATCTTGATAAGCGTGGTCGACTATTTTGTCGATCACGTACTCCTGACCCCCGGTTCCTTCTTCCTGCGTGTCCAACTGTCCGTCCCTCTTCCGAAGAGCCAGCGACTCATCCTCATCCTGCTCTTCCGAACCTCCCATCTCTTGTAGATCGGGCGAGATGCCCACAGCTTCCTGATTTATCAAAGGTGCGTCATCCATCCTATCCTTCGCTTGCGCGGCGGGTTCTTCTCGTTCCCCTTCTCGATTGAGGAGTTGTAGCGCTTGTCGTAGCTCGACTATCGGTGTTTAGTCCATGGGACTAGGGGCTAATTCGACTCTATCTCGCGACACGCGCTCTTCCTGGTCGCCGATGGCAATGACGACCGTATTCTCAGTTGACTCCTTCACTTGATATGGACCCGTAGCCACTTGTGCCAACTTATGTTTCGGCTCGGTGGCCGTGCCTTGCTCTTTCGGAAGGAATACGTATGATCCTGAAGGGATGTCATACTTCGACTTGCGGAGCCTTGCGTCGAAATTTCGCTTGTAGCGCGCTTGTTCTTTTCGCAGGCTCTTATCAGCGCCTTTCATCAGGCTTTCCAACCACGACTGCCATTTCACGTAGTACGCTCGATTCGAGCTAAATCATTCCAATCTTGGCTGTGCTTGTAACGCAATGCTTCTCGGCGCCCGAGCTAACACCAGCTCGAAGGGCGCGATGTTCGTAGTTCGATGAACTTGCATGTTGTATGCGAACGTCACGGCGTCGCTAAATAGGTCCCAGTCCTTGGGATGCTCTCCAACATATTTTCGCAACGCGGAAGTCAGAGTGCGGTTAAACCTCTCAACTTGGCCGTTGGCTTGCGGGTGGTACGTAGTCGTGAACACATTGCCTATGACGAGAATTCGACAGACGTTCTGAAAGAACCGGGCCGTGAACTGTGTTCCATTGTCGGACAGCAGCTTGAACGGCGGTCCGTACACGAATACCCAATGGTGAACGAAAGCTTGTGCGATGTGCGCAGCTGATATCTTCTTCAACGGTACGGTTCATACCAGTTTCGAGTATCGATCGCTGATCACGAGAATATACCGATTTCCTCGTTTAGCTGTAACTAGCTCGCCGAGGATGTCGATGGCGACAAACTCCAGCGGAGCTTTGGGCGTGAACAGCTTCATTTCCTTCGTGTTTCTTCTTAACTTCACCCTCTCTCGCGCACATGCGGCGCAATTCTTCGCGACTGCGTAGCAGTCTAGGGCCATCGTAGGCCAGTAGAAATATCTTCTCAATGTCTTGTAAAGTTTCCTGCCTCCCGGGTGGCCTGCCAATTTTGCGTAGTGGCTCAACCCTGGGACGCGGTCCCTTAACGATTGTGGTATCACCACTTGTACAAACTCCGCCGCAGTACGGCATAGAGTTCCTTCGAGTTCCTCAGTCTCCATGCTGAACGTTCTCACCTTTCCGGCGTCCATTTCTTCCTTGATGCGGTTGCAGAAGGCGTCCACGGCTTGCTCGTGAATGGGCTCCTCCGGAGTCACAGCTTGGAATGGATCGAGGCGATCAGAGGCGGTCCCCCCCTCAAGAGCGAGGATGTCGTCTAACGCGTCAAAACTGTCCTCTTCCTGCACTGTTCCCTCGGCCGGTTCGGCCATAAAGCATGGGATTTCGTCGTCGATTTCGTCGACGGTTTCTCCTGCGGTCCGTAATCTTGACAGGGCATCAGCTTGGCTGTTAGCCTTGCCCTTCTTGTACTTGATTTCGAAATCGAATTCCGAGAGGCGGAGCCTCCATCGGATTAATCTCCCGCTGGGGTCGGTTACGTTCATCAACCACCTCAATGAGGCATGGTCGGTATGCACAATGAAGTGCTCGCCATATAGATATGGTCTTAGAGTCTGTAAGGCCCAAATTACCGCTAGACATTCTTTTCCTGATACAGAATAGGTTCTCTCGGCTGCGGATATCGTTCTTGAAAAGAACCTCATGGGTTTACGTTGCGCATCCGGATGCGTTTGAGATAATGCAGCGCCGATTTGATAGTCGCTTGCATCGGTATCTATCGAGTATGGTAGGTCCTTCTTCGGCTGCGCCAACACCGGTGGCGCCAAGATAGCGTCTTTGAGCTTATGAAAAGCTTTTTCGCATGGTTCGTCGAATCCTTCCAACTGGGCCGGTTGTCCTTTCTTCAGTAGTTGGTTTAGAGGATGCGCAATTTTCGCATAATGCGGAACGAATCTGCGGTAGACATTACAAAGTCCCAAGAAGCTCCTGAGCTGGGTCTGCGTTTGAGGGTACCTCACTTGTTCCAATGCGGCGGTTCGCGCGGTGTCAACTTCCAATGTACTTGGCCGAACGACATGGCCCAGGTACTTGATCTTTTCGACGAAAAATTCGCACTTGCGAAGCTTGAGCTTAACACCTGCCTTCTCCAATACAGAAAGTATTTCATCCACGTGCACGATGTGCTCCTCCCACGACTTGCTAAAAATTATTATGTCATCCAGATACACCAAACAGCATTTCCAACGGAACGGAGAGAGCAGGATATCCATTGCTTTCTGGAATGTCGCTGGAGCGTTGGTTAGCCCAAAGGGCATTCTTGAGAAGCGATACAGACCTGAGTGACACGAAAATGCGGTCTTGTCGCGGTCGCACTCGGGGATGGGCATCTGCCAATATCCCGAGATCGCGTCCAACGCGGAGAAAACCTTGGTGTCACCAAGCGAGTCCAGACACTCATCCATGCGCGGTAAACGGTACGTGTCCTTTACCGTTACCGCGTTTAACCTGCGATAGTCTACGCGAAAGCGCATCGATCTGTCCGGCTTCGGCACCAATAAAACGGGCGACGCCCATTCTGACTGCGCCGGTTCGATGACTCCTGCTTCTAACATCTTCTGTACTTCTGCATCTTCTACTTCGCAGGCTTTAGGCCCGGCCCGATACGGGGCTTGCGCAATTGGCCTTGTATCTGGGGCCAGTTCAATCCGGTGGACCGTGGTGTTGATCTCACCAAGGGTCCCATACCACATTCGGGAATATTTTTTAACATCCGACGGAATCTTTCGCGCAGCCGGTCCGGCACGTGGCTCAGGTCGAGCTCCTCCACGTCCGGCGGGGGAGGCTCAATCCGCCGCTCCGGCTTCGTAGTTGCCGTCGCGGTGAGCCCTTCCTCCCGTTCTCCTTGCTGGTCCTCGCGATCTTGTTCCGACGGTTCGCACCTTCTCTCGCCCGTAGGCGGCGAGGTGGAATTAGTAAATTTTTCCTCATCCCTTTCTTGAATTCCAAGTACCTCACCAATGGTGGAATTGCTCTTGAATACGGCCCTCGGGTGCGGTAGTAGTTCCGCCACCACTTGGCCTTTTTGAACCCTGACAGGGTAATTTCCAAAATTCGCTACAAGCAATCTAAAAGGTTTGTCAGGCTCAACCTGAACTACACCGTTGGGGCTTACCAGTCCGTGCTTGTCGTATAAGGGTGCGTAGGGTTGAACGACGACCAAGCCAGTCCTCTTCGAGGTGCATTCGACTACGTGTTGCGTCCCTGGCTCAATGGTCGTGGCTCTTGCCACCTTCACCCTGGGGGAAACTCGCTCCCCTTTTGCATCAGTTTCGCCCTCTCCGGGGACCAGATGCTTCTTCGATTTTCTCGCCGAGAACCGCCTCACGATCGAAACCTCCGAGAAATCCGCCAACTCAACTGTCCTCTTCCGTGGGTAGATAGCCTCCACGAACCTATCGCAATAGTCCGCTCCTAGAATCAGCGGTACCGCGAGCTTCTCGCACACAATAAATTCGGCAGCAGCCACAAATCGTCCAAGTCTCACGGGCATCTTGATGGTTCCGAGAGTCTGGAGTGGCCTGTTGTTCGCGTCGCCGATGTCTTGGGTCGGTCCGTAAGACACTAGAGCTTCCATTCCAGCCGGGAGTTCCGATTTTCGCACAAGGTTTGGTCCCGCGCCGGTGTCTAATACAGACAACACCCGGCTCATCAATCCGACTGTTGGGCCAATGTCCGCGTAAACTTTGTAGTTTTTCCGCGCAAGAACCAAAATCTTCTCGGGACACTCCCTTCGCCTAACCGTGTACCAGGGTCTTCGAACTTCTTCCAGCGGATGATCTCGGGCTCGGCTCAAAATATTCTTGACTTGGGCTGGCCCTTTGGGCTTATCCACCAATCCAACAACCTCCTCATCGGGGCCTTATTTTTTCCTTAGAGACGGGGAACGGGGCCGAGCCTCGGGCACAGTACGTCGACCCTGTGCCTCTTGCAACTCATGCGAAATTCCCCTCTCTAGTTTTCCTGCCGCTGCGGGTTCCTTCTCACATCCGACGGCGCGGGCCCTCTGAAGGGTTGGTTCGGCCTCGGCGTTGAAGCACTCGGCGTGCTCGCCGTCTGCGAATCGAACCAATTCTTGACCTTCAGATAACTCGTCGATGGGATCCCTAACCTCTCCATCGGAGACAACGCCTCATAATTTTCCAAAACTCGGTGCATTTCCCGGAGGGAAAGAATGCACGTTGGCGCGGCGTGCCCTTTCTCGTAACAGTGATAGCACACCAGTCCATGCGTCTTGACGGGATATTGCGGCCTAGGTCCTCCACGGGCCGGCGGCCTTCCTTGACGTTGCAGCCTTCCCATCCAGCCTGGCCTTCGAAACGTCGTACCCTTGTCTTCCATCGGAATGCGCGGCGCCGGCGTGTGGCCGCGCCCCCGAAACGTCATCATGGGATCCGTGGGCTCTGAAAACGACTCCGTCGTGTATGCGGGCGTCGGTAAAGTTGACGACCCGCTTGCCCCGTAGTCCTCGTGTCCGTAGCCCTCCCATGGCTCAATAAAATTGCCTTCGGCTGCCAAGGCTCCTTCATACTGATTTTCGCTGCTTCCGTGCGCACCGCGTTCATCCGATGCGGAGATTGTCTCGGCTAAGTGAACGGCGACCTGACTTCTACGACCGGGATAAGAAGCCCTCGGCTTCTTACCCGCCCTGATCGTCTACGGCGTCTGAATCGTGACCTTCTTGGTCTTCTTGTCCTTAGCGCGGCTCGCCGAGCGATGCACCTTCGCGTAATTAACTAGTCTCAAAAACGAAACGTCCCGATTTTCTTGTCGGTATTGAGATACCATCGGCTTGATACTCGAATCGAGTCCTTCAATAAACATCGTCATTTGTTCTTCCATCGAATATACGTTTCCACATCGATTGCTTGCGTCCGTCAGACGGATATAAAATTCCATCTCGTCTTCAGACGGTCTTTGCTGAACTTCTCGCAATGCGAGCACGGCTTGACGGATCGCCTCGTCGGTTGCGAAACTCCTCAACAACCACTGTACGGCCTCCGGCCAAACGGATACCTTTCCGTGGTGGGACCCGGCCGTTTGAGACACCGAAGTGTACTGTCTCAGGGCGATGCCGCTTAGAAATTCGGGCAACAAGCGGATCGCTTGCCCCTCGTTCATTTCTTGAGTATCAGACTCTTGAACTAGTTTTGCCAAAAAATCCAACACAAGGACCCCGTCCTCACCTGTGAACGTGTTGTCCTTCTTCACCTTAGGCGGAATATCTCTCCTGATTTTTTTGCACGGCGGTCCGCCGGGAACTTGACAAATATGTCTGCGGGTTCCGCAAGCGGTACGTTCGGTACGAAAGTAATTTCTTGAGGAGGTAGTTGGTCGGATTCAGCTCCTCCAACTCCTCCCATTGCGGCCCGCGCCGCGTTGCGACATCTTTGGGCTCCACGTCCTTGTCTCTCCGCGAGGCGGACGAAATGATCCCGCCGCGTCTGGAGGTAATTTTCTTGCCCTGCGATATTCCTTTTCCTTCCTCTGAACGATGTTCGGAATTGCTGGCATGGTTCGACGAACCGTTGTCACCATCTTCGGAAAGGCCATTCGACTCGGCCATTGAGTCTTGGTCCTCTGGCTCGTCACCACCGTGACTCCTGCTCCGGCGTCGCAGATTCTTCTTCGAAGTCTTCGACTTGGAACTCCGCTGTACCGCGGCCTTGTCCTTCTTCGATCGGCGGTCGCCTTCTCGACCCGTTGGGAGCAGCTCTTGCCCGGCGACCTGTTCAAGGTCCTTGAGACGATGAGCGGTGCGGTCGAACCGGTCGTCGATACTGCTTCTAAATTTACCTAAGGACTCCAAAGCTTGATTCGCGTCGCGCCTTGCGTCCTTGACTGAAATTTTCAACGAGGCTAGGACCTCCGGCTCCAGACCGTCGGTCGCCTCACCTCGCTTTTCTCGACGAGATCCACTCGAGCCGACAGCTCTCCCAAAACGGTGTGGAACTCGGATGCTTGCAACTCCAGTTGCTTCCGGACGAGGGCTAATTCAGCCTCGAGCTTTTTCGTCATCTCTTGGCGGATTTCCTCGCCCATCTTCTCGAACCTGTAGGATAGGTTATCCTTGTCGGCTTCAACCCCCGTCGGGGATTCTTGACCTTCAGGATCCGTGGCCGTATTGGCCTGGCTTCGGGTGCGAGGTCCCCGCGGGATCCTTGACACCCTTGCCGATCCGCTCCTACGCGCCCCGGGACCGACGTCCCCGGGTGCGCTTGTCGACATCGCTCGTACGAGCGAACCTACACAAAAAAGTTACAAACAAAAATAAAAAAGAGACTCCGTTACCCAGACCACTTTTGTAGTGCAACTCCAGACCGAGGCTGTCGTCGACACGATTCCAGGTCGGGTTTGCCGTAGACAATTCTAGGTCGAGAGGTCACTTTTGTAGTGCAATGTGCCTGGCAGGCCGCCAACACAGTCCGACCGTCTAACAAAAAAGAAGAAAAACAACAACAGGAACAATCACTGCCGATAGCACGCGCTACGGAGCGTTCGAGACTCCCTTTCCCCTTGTGTGGGCTTGCGGCCCACGGTAGCTCAACTCCGACGCGGGGGTTAAGGAAAGATACCCGGCCCGAAAGGATAATGGTGGTAGAGACTTGTGAAGATTTGAGCGCTCGACGAGTGCGGGTTGGGCTTGTCTACGAGGATGTAACCGCGGTTAGCTGGGTTGTAAGGCCAATGCTCGACGAGCGTCTTCAGCACCTTGTGTGTAATTCAAGGTCTTCGACGGGGGCTTGTTCAGCACTACCCGACGGGATCGTAACCGTGTAGCAACGCTACTACCGACTGTAGTGCAATGCGCCTGTCAGGCAGAGACCAAGGTCCGACGGTCCAACACAAACAACAACAACAAAAACAACAACTGCCAACGGCACAGCGCTACGGAGTGTTCGAAGCTCCTGTCCTCTTTAAGCGGGTTTGCGGCCCGCAGTAGCTCGGATCCCTGATAGGGGGGGCAAAGAGAAGGGCCCAGCCCGGGATCGGTAAATGGTGGTAGACACTTGTAAAGGCAACTGCTCGACGAGTTCGGAGGGGTGTTTAGGTAAACCTGGTCCGATGGGTCGTAAATCCAATGCTCGAAGAGCGCCTTGTACACCTTATACCCTTGATAAGGTCTTCGACGGGGACGTCGCAACGTAGCCCGTCGGGAAAGAAGTAAACGTAGCAGCGCTACACCGTCGTACTGCCCGATGGCAAAGTACCAACAACGGATCGGTCCCAACCAGATTCCGATGGAACCAACACTGAGAAAAGCACCACTGGTGCGCCAACACAGAAGCCCGATGACTAATGACATCACGTTGCGGATCGCAATCCTACAAGGTGGGACCAACTCACGATTAAGGGAAATTAGGATAGGGAAGTAAAGGAAAATTGATAAGGAAAAAAAGGGGACCCCCGAGCGCTGAAGGATGCCGTAGGCTTAGGTAAAAGGGAGCGTCTGGTGGAGACGGACTTCGACCAAGGCGACATTCAACTCCGGCAACTCGTGTTACCTTTACTGACTTGGTCGTCAGAGGGCTAAGGAATATATCGCCCCGCCGGAGCCATTACAGTAGCTCGCGGCGCTAGATCCTAGATCTAATCTAATGTGAGCAAAATTAATGCCAACTAATTAACTAAATAAAATAAAATAATTAAAAATTAAAACTGTGCAATTATTCACACGTGTGAATAATTGTAATTGAATATTCAAATATTTTCCATTCTTTTCACCCCCCTTTTCAGGTGCGTATTGCTCTACATATCCCCTTTCTGAGCGCCCTTGCGCAACGCCCAGCCATCGTATAATCTCCTGCCACTGCTGACCGTGTTTCCCAGTCATCAATCACTCTGCACGGCGTTGTAGCAAGGGTAAGACGAAAATACCATGCTTCCTTCTCCGTCGGAACACTCGGACGATAGTGCCACCCGTAGACGTCCGGGTGTTGGCTTTCCTCGCAAGTCCAAAGTGCCGCGGGGTCTTCCTTCCATACCCCGTCTACCCCCTGTTACCAACCCTACCGAGCCGGCCTTCCATCCGGGCTACCATTCCTCTTAGGTAGCCCGCCGTCATCCTTCGCTCGAGGAGCTGCAGAACAAAACCATGCGTGACAACGCAGCTCTGTTTGCTTCTGCCCAGTGGTTCTCCTCTATGGGCGTCCGCGACCTCGACGGCATCAAAAATAATTTCGCCGATGATGCGGGCTTGTTGCCCGGTAACCTCCCTTTGCAGGCCATTCACACCTTTGACAGGCGCGCCCGCATCGCTATACCCACCTCCATCCTACGTCACTCCTCCCCGCGTGGTCGCTCTTCCTTATCCCTGCGCTTCATGGACGCTGTGCTCACTCGGATCGAGATTCCTATGGCCGACGCCCTCATTCCTTCATGTTACCATTGCGACACTTGGCAATGTCGTACGGAGGGGGAACGACTCTACTTCGAGAACCTCATCGACTGCACCTTCGGTGACCCCGTGTCCAAGGCGGACCGACTGTGGCGCAACCGACGCACCGTTACGACTGACGCCATGTTTCGGACCCAAGCAATTCTTTCCATAAACTTTCGCCATACGAAGCGGGGCGGTATTTTCTTTTTCCAAAATACTGTACGCTTTGAACGCCGGGTCCGATCTGACACTGGGTACTTCGTGGCGTACCAGATGATTGAGGCCCGTGAAATCTCCAGACAGCACTACACAAATCGATACCAACGAACCCCTTCCTGGTGGAGTCAATACGAGGTATGTCAGGGTTTCTGGGCTGAGTTAGGACCCATCCTGACATATTATGGCAGTCATTTACGCGATCCGCAGCACGGGCCGTGGACTGTGTTTCTCATGGAGTGGTGCGTGAAAGTCGCCGCCACCCTCCTGTAGGAAGGTTTCGACTGCTGGCGCCTGTGGCACCTCCCTTCGAAACTCCGCGAACAGATGCGTCTCCTCGATTTTTCCGTCCCCCTGGGCGGGTCCGATGTGGACCGTGAAGTGCACGCCCTCCTCGACATGATCGAGACCGTAGCGTGGGATTGCGTTCCTCCGCAAAATTCGTCTCGGTCCTTTTCGCGTGAGCTACCCTCTTTTTCTCCTGGTAGAAATCATCCTGCTGCCGGCGACTTCGTGCGGATCAGCCCCTGGTCCTCCTCCCTCTGTTCTGCCTGGGAGGCCCAGATGAGCCGCCGTTTCGGAAATCAACCACCAACCCCCAACGCAGTCACTGTGGTGAACGCGGATCCTCGAGAGCCTGAGATGTGCTCTCGACCTTCGGCCCCAAGTTCCCCTCTCCATGCACCGGTCCGTCCCTCCGCAGCTGAGGCCCCAGTGTGCGTCGTACTTCCTCCCACGAGCTCGGCGGAAACCTTGTCGCTTCGAGTCGTGTCTTCCTCCGACGTGAATCCAACCTCACTTCCTGCTTCCCCTTCACGCGAAGGACAGCTCGTCACATCCGTCCCAACCTTGCCATTGCCGTCATGTACGGCACCCGTGGGCTTGACCCGCCCTCAGGCTCCTCCGCGCGTCGAGCTTCCTCCTGCGAGCTGCTCGACGGGAACTATTTCAATCCGGGAAGCCCCACCGTCGGCCGAGGATCCGACCTTACGTCCGGCTTCCCCTTCACCTGAGGGTCCGCTCCTCGCCCCTACCTCGGTCCCTCCATCATCCGCAATTCCCAAAGAAAAAACCTCTGCTGCCGCCGTTTACCATCGCCTTCTCATGGCTCATGGTGTGGAGGGAGAAGCCCTCCAGGGGGCGTCCCTGGACGACTTGCGAGTTCTAGCTCGGCTTGTCACCTCCCTTCCAAAGGGAAAATCCCTTGGGGCATAGTCTCGTTGAGACGGCGGCCACAGCACTTCCTTGCGACTTGTCCTTCTTTTCCCATCCGGCCCGCATGATAGTCGAGTAGCGACTTTATCGTACGACTTTTAGGCGATAAAAAGAACCCACCTGCAAATCCCCTGTTATTTCCGACTTCCTCCTCTTTTCTTTTTTTTCTTTCTGCGTACCGTCACTGCAGTCGTACCCCTCTTTTTACCAACTTCCTCCTCTTTTGCATTTTCAATTTTTCCCTCCCTGATTCCCCTATGTTTCCTTCTCTTCAATCCCTCCTCTTTATCCTTGGCAATTTTCCTCCCTCTTTTCATGCGCCCTGACTCTGCCTAACGACGGAGGCAACGTGCGTGTTTACAGCATCTCTTCTTGCCGTCGGCAGGGGCGTGGCGGTCCCAGACAATTTTTCTAGTCGCCCTCCCCCTTTTTGTTCAGCCGTCCACGAAACGTTATCAATGATCGCAACTTCAGTTGCCCCGTTGCCCGTTTGGAGATTCCTCCTCAAGGAAATACAGTACCCCCTAGAGTCTCTGAGGTGGTCCGCGTTTCTTTCCTCCTCTTCATTTCTCAATTTCCCCCAATTTCCTGCGCCTTCTCTTTCTCCCATTCTCGATGTGCGTCTTCCCTTTCCTCCTCTTTTCTGGTTTACTTCCTCTTTTTGTCTCTCCCTTTTTACCTCTTCAAATTCCTCACTTACCACCTCTTTTCTCGCACATCGGGCACGCTCGAAAACGTCATCAAGACCACCTACCACCGCTGCTTCTCATCCTATTTACATCCGTGTTGACAGCACCCACGAACTCCATAGCAGGTGTCCTGACTCCTCATGGATCACTAGACCGGTGCACTGTGTCGACCCGTCCCTGGTCTAATGCCCTGTGCGTATATACACAACTTCATTCAACATCTTCTCCCATTGAAGGATTCCGTAGCTCCCTCTCAGTCCGTGCTTCAGTTTTCAGGTAGTAGCTGTACACAAACTCCTTCGGTCCCTCGGTATCTGGATCTTCTTCCTCCACCACTTCGATCATCGACCTGTTTCAAACACGGACCAAAAACTCCTTGCTTCTTGAAAAAAAAGAAAGTTTCAATTCCCACAACCTCGCAGAGACCAATATCGGGGGAGAACAACCTCCAAAAAAATATCGAGCACACCTTTGCACTTGCGCGTCGCCGCCCGGGGAGCTCGGTGCGAGTTTGCCCGATTATAATTGTTGCTCCAATGTGATTTTCACAAGCTACCCCACGTCACTTCGGTACACTTGTCAAGCTTACCGCAAGGATCCCCCTGACAAGCGCACTTGTAGCGACGTACGGCCGTCCCGTAAGTCTCATCAGTCCGTGGGTAAAGCATAAATAATTTCCCTACAACGCCCTGCCCTTTCCTGCCTTTGAATGTACAGTCTGGCGTCAAACCGGTGCATACCGAACTCAACAGGCGATCGCGTGTAGGAGGAATACATACATGTTGCTTTGCGAATGCTGTGACGCAGCGAATGCGGGTGTGCGAGCCCACAAGGACTCGTCCTATCGGATCGGTATCGTCATTTCAGCGTGGTATTTCGGGAGGTGCGCCGTTCCCCTTTGTCCTTGTCATGCTTCCCGATAGAGGATTGGACGTGTTCGAATTGCCTCACCTGGGCAAAATTTGCTGGTGCGCGGCGTACATGGTGATCCTCTCGGTGGGTCGCGGTTGGCAACCTGCCCGACGACTTCGCGTGTGCTCCGAGTCTTGGCCGCGGCGTTTTCGTCGTCGACGACATGTTCCGTCCGCACCCCAGAATAACTAGCCCGACCTTCACTCTTTCTTCTGCGACAACAATAACACGGGTCGTGCAGTTCGCGTAATTGGTGGGAAGAAATGCGGCGAGGGGGGGTGGTACTGGCATAAACTTGCACTTGTCGTCAGAATATCCCCTCATCTCGCACGTCCGATCAGCAATATCTTTTCCTCAATTTTTGATAAAAATTCCAAATGATGTCCTGTGTCCCAGTTTGGCTGTGCAGAGCTCGTCTTTCTTCATGATGTGATGTTGAGGTGAACTCGGAGGTATCCCGGAGTGGCATTTTCCAAAATCACCTCTGGAGTATCTAGTGGCTCATTTGAGGTCCCGTCCGACGACAACTATTCGTCCTTCAGACTCTCCCCGTGAATCGTGTCACGTTCCTTCATCC
The DNA here is from genome assembly GCF_000350225.1 of Chondrus crispus. Taxonomy (NCBI): domain Eukaryota; phylum Rhodophyta; class Florideophyceae; order Gigartinales; family Gigartinaceae; genus Chondrus; species Chondrus crispus. The sequence goes on from NW_005179156.1 coordinate 51,062, forward strand.
TTGCGAGGTTCGTTCCTTCTGCTCCCGTTCCTTGTTCCAACCGTGGGCAGGGCAAGCGACAATTCCCATCATGCTCCTAATATCTCCCCCACGACATTGTCGCATCTCGCATCACCCCCTTCCTCTCGACTCGCCTCGCTCGTGTGCACGAGCACATTAACAGCCTCTTTTTTACATCTTCTCTCTCGATTGTCCGGTAACCCGCTCGCCAGTCTGGCTCCGTCCTCCATGCGCCTCCCAAAAGAATGTGCCGTCGTTTTTCCCGGGGAAGGGGGGTTTTCACGGACTTATCTAAACCCATACACTGCAGTTCCCTCAACTTGTGCCTCATAAAGGCTATATTTGGAGGGCTCGACGCCCTTGGTAGAATAGGCCTTCCCCGGTCGCGACGACTATGCGAAGCTTGAATAACTCTCGATGAGACCTCATTAAGGACTGTAGGAAAATTCCCTTGGTACAATCCAATACAGACGACGTCATTATTAACTGGCATCGATTCGGTGCGCACGACAGACACGTTTTCTTCCCTCATAGTTCCCTCGTCCGAATTACCGGGAACAGGGTCACGGCTCTCAGCAGTATTTAGCAAGCTGCCGTCGGTTGCGTTCCCACATTGTAAGATGTCGTTACTCTCCCCTGAGATTATCCCTTGGTTTTCAATCCATTTCGCCCCTGTGACGAGATCTTGCTGGATCTCATCAACACCGTACGCGCCTTGCTCTTCGCGCTCCACCTCGCCGCGTCGTCGACGTTCCCCTTCCTCGCTGATTACCCCTGTCTTCGCTTCCTTCGGAAGTGTCCTTGTAGGTTCTTCTGATCGACCCCCGCAGTGCGGGGTCGTCTCCTCGACAACACAAAAAATAAAAATAACTAAAACAGAGCAATAACAAAACAGAAAAGAGGAAAATAAAATAAAATAAAGAAACAAAGAAACGACCGAGTTGAAGAGAAATCACGATGGGTAAGTGCTAAGTAGATCGTTCTGGAAAAAGTGGACCGGTTGTGAGTGTCGACGTCGGTCACCGCGGGGTGATTTCGTAGCTGCGTTCTTCTGACGGTGGTCCCTCTGGGCGGGTCTTCGTGCTCGTCGAGCATGGGCAGTGTGTTAGCAGTGAGTGTGACGGTCGGCTTCGTGTGGGGTCGGGCGGGACTTAGCTGCGGGGCGACTTAGAATAGTTATGTCGCCGACTGTGGCAAACGATCACCGCTTCACGTGCGTACTACAGCTGTAGTAATTTTTCCTGCTTTTTGATTATAATTTCACAGCATGGCTGGAATCGATTTCTCACTTGCGTCGCCTGTTCAGCGGTTTGTTGTCGACACGCATATATATGTATATATTTTTTTGATTTCATCATCCCCCACGCGGGCGGACCATCCGTTCGAAACGCCACTTCTCGTGCGTACCGTGATGAGGCGTGTGTGTTTCCTGAGAGGCTCAATGCCTCATCCAAGGATACAGTCTCGCTTCTCTGCCTTGCTCTTCTTTCCTTCAAACTCCTTATTTGTGCACCTCGTAGATGCGTTCCTTTCTCGAAGTTCTGACCTCTCTGTTGTCTCTAACCTACTAATTCTATTTACGATGGCTATCCCGGTTGTGCGTGCGACGCTTGCGTGGGTAAGGGCAGCCTTTTCCTTCGGAAATAGGTGACTACCGCGCTGCGGGGGATCTGCTCAATAGGTTCCCACGTTACGTCCTCGATGGTATACCCATACCACCTCACTTTGAGAATTAATTTCTCCTCTTCGTAGCCGTGGTCCACGATCTTGTCGATCACATACTCCTGACTCTCGGCTTCTTCTTCCTGCGTGTCCAACTGTCCTTCCCCTTCCGAAGATCTTTCAAATCATCCTCTTCTCTGGACTTTCCGAACTCGCGTAGGTCCTTCGGTGTCCCCGCTGTCGGCGTTCGACCAACTAAATTATCGTGGTCCGTCGTAGGCGCACGGGTGTGAGGACGTTCCTCGTCCTCCATTACCTCTCCTTCTTCTTTTAGCTCCGGCGCCCCCAGGAACTGTAGCGCTTGCCGTAGGCCAGTTATCAGCGCATAGTCCATCGGGCTTGGGGCTAACTCCACCCGGTCTCGCGATACGGGTTCTTCCTGATCGCCAATGGCAATGACTACCGTATGTTGATCCGATCTTCGGACCTGATAAGGTCCTGTGGCGACTTGTGCCAGCTTGTGTTTCGGTTCGCTAGCCGTGCCCTGCTCCTTCCGGAGGAACACGTAGGACCCCTGTGGGATCTCATATTGCGGTTTGCGAAGGCGTGTGTCGAAATTTCGCTTGTAGCGCGCTTGTTCTTTTCGCAGGCTCTTATCAGCGCCTTTCATCAGGCTTTCCAACCACGACTGCCATTTCACGTAGTACGCTCGATTCGAGCTAAATCATTCCAATCTTGGCTGTGCTTGTAACGCAATGCTTCTCGGCGCCCGAGCTAACACCAGCTCGAAGGGCGCAATGTTCGTAGTTCGATGAACTTGCGTGTTGTATGCGAATATCACAGCGTCGCTAAATAGGTCCCAGTCCTTGGGATGCTCTCCAACATATTTTCGCAACGCGGAAGTCAGAGTGCGGTTAAACCTCTCAACTTGGCCGTTGGCTTGCGGGTGGTACGTAGTCGTGAACACATTGCCTATGACGAGAATTCGACAGACGTTCTGAAAGAACCGGGCCGTGAACTGTGTTCCATTGTCGGACAGCAGCTTGACCGGTGGTCCGTACACGAATACCCAATGGTGAACGAAAGCTTGTGCAATGTGCGCAGCTGATATCTTCTTCAACGGTACGGTTCGTACCAGTTTCGAGTATCGGTCGCTGATCACGAGAATATACCGATTTCATCGTTTAGTTGTAATTAGCTCGCCGAGGATGTCGATGGCGACAAATTCCAGCGGAGCTTTGGGCGTGAACAGCTTCATTTCCTTCGTGTTTCTTCTTAACTTCACCCTTTCCCGCGCACATGCGGCGCAATTCTTCGCGACTGCGTAGCAGTTCAGGGCCATCGTGGGCCAATGAAAATATCTTCTCAATGTCTTGTAAAGTTTCCTGCCTCCCGGGTGGCCTGCCAATTTTGCGTAGTGGCTCAACCCTGGGACGCGGTCCCTTAACGATTGTGGTATCACCACTTGTACAAACTCCGCCGCAGTACGGCATAGAGTTCCTTCGAGTTCCTCAGTCTCCATGCTGAACGTTCTCACCTTTCCGGCGTCCATTTCTTCCTTGATGCGGTTGCAGAAGGCGTCCACGGCTTGCTCGCGAATGAGCTCCTCCGGAGTGACAGCTTGGAATTGATCGAGGCGCTCAGGAGCGGTCTCCCCCTTAAGAGCGAGGATGTCGTCTAACGCGTCAAAACTGTCCTCTTCCTGCACTGTTCCCTCGGCCGGTTCGGCCATAAAGCATGGGATTTCGTCGTCGATTTCGTCGACGGTTTCTCCTGAGGTCCGCAATCTTGACAGGGCATCAGCTTGGCTGTTAGCCTCGCCCTTCTTGTACTTGATTTCGAAATCGAATTCCGAGAGACGGAGCCTCCATCGGATTAATCTCCCGCTGGGGTCGGTTACGTTCATCAACCACCTCAATGAGGCATGGTCGGTATGCACAATGAAGTGCTCGCCATATAGATATAGTCTTAAAGTCTGTATGGCCCAAATTACCGCTAGACATTCTTTTTCTGATACAGAATAGTTTCTCTCGGCTGCGGATATCGTTCTTGAAAAGAACCTCATGGGTTTACGTTGCGCATCCGGATGCGTTTGAGATAATGCAGCGCCGATTTGATAGTCGCTTGCATCGGTGTCGACCGAGTATGGTAGGTCCTTCTTCGGCAGCGCCAACACCGGCGGTGCCAGGATGGCGTCTTTGAGCTTGTGAAAAGCTTTTTCGCAAGGTTCGTCGAATCCTTCCAACTGGGCCGGTTGTCCTTTCTTCAGTAGTTGGTTTAGAGGATGCGCAATTTTCGCATAATGCGGAACGAATCTGCGGTAGACATTACAAAGTCCCAAGAAGCTTCTGAGCTGGGTCTGCGTTTGGGGGTACCTCACTTGTTCCAATGCGACGGTTCGCGCAGCGTCCACTTCCAATGTACCTGGCCGAACGACATGGCCCAGGTACCTGATCTTTTCGACGAAAAATTCGCACTTGCGAAGCTTGAGCTTCACACCTGCCTTCTCCAATACAGAAAGTATTTCATCCACGTGCACGATGTGCTCCTCCCACGACTTGCTAAAAATTATTATGTCATCCAGATACACCAAACAGCATTTCCAACGGAACGGAGAGAGCAGGATATCCATTGCTCTCTGAAACGTCGCTGGCGCGTTGGTAAGCCGGAAGGGCATTCTTGAAAACGGTAGAGACCTGAGTGGTACGAAGAAGCTGTCTTGTCGCGGTCCGCTTCCGGAATACGCATCTGCCAATACCCGGAAATCGCGTCCAACGCGGAAAAGACGTTGGTGTCTCCAAGCGAGTCCAGACACTCATCCATGCGCGGTAAAGGGTACGTGTCCTTTACCGTTACCGCGTTTAACCGGCGATAGTCTACGCAAAAGCGCATCGATCCGTCCGGCTTCGGCACTAATAAAACGGGCGACGCCCATTCTGACTGCTCCGGTTCGATGACTCCTGCTTCTAACATCTTCTGTACTTCTGCGTCCTCGACCTCCCGAGCCTTTGGACCGGCTCGGTAGGGAGCTTGTGCAATTGGCCTTGTGTCCGGAGCCAGTTCAATCCGGTGGACCGTGGTGTTGATCTCACCGAGGGTCCCATCCCCCATGCGGGAATATTTTTTTAACATCCGACGGAATCTTTCGCGCAGCCGGTCCGGCACGTGGCTCAGGTCGAATTTCTCCACGTCCGGCGGGGGAGGCTCAATCCGCCGCTCCGGCGTCGTAGTTGCCGTCGCGGAGAGCCTTTCCTCCCGTTCTCTTTGCTGGTCCTTGCGATCTTGATCCGACGGTTCGCATCTTGTCTCGCCCGTAGGCGTCTTGGTGGAATTAGGAAAATTTTCCTTCTTCCTTTCTTGAATTCCGAGAACTTCACCGATGGTGGTTTTGCTCTCGAGCGCGGCTCTCGGGTGCGGTAATAATTCTGCCACCACTTGGCCTTTTTGCACCCTGACGGGGTACGTCCTAAAATTCGCAACGAGTAAACGAAATGGCCGGTCAGGCTCAACCTGAACGACACCATTTGTGCACGTCAACCCGTTCCTTTAGTACAACGACGAGTACGGCTGAACCACGACCAAGTCCGCCCTCTTCGAGGGGCATTCCACGACGCGTTGCGTCCCTGGCTCGATGGTCGTGGCTCTTGCCACTTTTACCTTAGGGGAAATTCGCTCCACCTTTCCATCATTCTCGTCCTTTCCCGCGACGAAATTCTTCTTCGCTCTTCTCGTCGAGAACCGCCTAACTATCGGAACCTCCGAGAAATCCGCCAACTCAACCGTTTTCTTCCTTGGATAAATGGCTTCCACAAACCGGTCACAGTAGTCCGCGCCTAGAATTAGCGGGACGGCTAGTTTTTCGCATACAATAAACTCGGCTGCGGCCACAAATTTCCCAAGCCTCACAGGCATTCTAATTGTGCCGAGAGTCGGGAGTGGCCTATTGTTCTCGTCGCCAATGTCTTGGGTCGGTCCGTAGGATACTAGAGATTCCATTCCAGCCGGGAGTTCCGATTTTCGCACAAGGTTGGGTCCCGCGCCGGTGTCTAAAACAGACAACACCCGGCTCATCAATCCAATTGTGGATCCGATGTCCGCGTAAACTTTGTAGTTTTTCCGCGCAAGAACCAAAATCTTCTCGAGACACTCCCTTCGCTTAACCGTATACCAGGGTCTTCGAACTTCTTCCAGCGGATGATCTCGGGCTCGGCTCAAAATTTTCTTGACTTGAGCTGGCCCTTTGGGCTTATCCACCAATCCAACAACCTCCTCATCGGGGCCTGATTTTTCCCTTAGAGACGGGGAACGGGGCCGAGCCCCGGGCACAGTACGTCGACTCTGTGCCTCTCACGGCTCATGCGAGATTCCCCTCTCTAGTTTTCCTGCCGCTGCGGGTTCCTTCTCACATCCGACGGCGCGGGCCCTCTGAAAGGCTGGTTCGGCCCCGGGGTTGAAGCACTCGGCGTGCTCGCCGTCTGCGAATCGAACCAATTCTTGACCTTCAGGTAACTCGTCGATGGTATCCCTAACCTCTCCATCGGAGACAACGCCTCATAATTTCCCAAAACTCGGTGCATTTCCCGGAGGAAAAGAATGCACGTTGGCGCGGCGTGCTCCTTTTCATAGCAATGATAGCACACCAGTCCATGCGTCTTGACGGGATATTGCGGCCTAGGTCCTCCACGAGCCGGCGGCCTTCCTTGATGTTGCAGCCTTCCCATCCAGCCTGGCCTTCGAAACGTCGTACCCTTGTCTTCCATCGGAATGCGCGGCGCCGGCGTGTGGCCGCGCCCCCGAAACGTCATCACTGGATCCGTGGGCTCTGAAAACGACTCCGTCGTGTATGCGAGCGTCGGTAAAGTTGACGACCCGCTTGCCCCGTAGTCCTCGTGTCCGTAGCCCTCCGATGGCTTAATGAACTCGCCTTCGGCTACTAACGCTCCTTCGTAGTGGTTTTCGCCGCTTCCATGCGCACCGCGTTCATCCGACGCGGAGATTGTCTCGGCTAAGTGAACGGCGACCTGACTTCTACGACCGGGATAAGAAGCCCTCGGCTTCTTACCCGCCCTGATCGTCTACGGCGTCTGAATCGTGATCTTCTTGGTCTTCTTGTCCTTAGCGCGGCTCGCCGAGCGATGCACCTTCGCGTAATTAACTAGTCTCAAAAACGAAACGTCCCGATTGTCTTGTCGGTATTGAGATACCATCGGCTTGATACTCGAATCGAGTCCTTCAATAAACATCGCCATTTGTTCTTCCATCGAATATACGTTTCCACATCGGTTGCTCGCGTCCGTCAGACGGATATAAAATTCCATCTCGTCTTCAGACGGTCTTTGCTGAACTTCTCGCAATGCGAGCACGGCTTGACGGATCGCCTCGTCGGTTGCGAAACTCCTCAACAACCACTGTACGGTCTCCGGCCAAACGGATATCTTTCCGTGATGGGCCCCGGTCGTTTGAGACACCGAAGTGTACTGTCTCAGGGCGATGCCGCTTAGAAATTCGGGCAACAAGCGGATCGCTTGCCCCTCGTTCATTTCTTGAGTATCGAACTCTTAAACTAATTTTGCCAAAAAATCCAACACAAGGACCCCGTCCTCACCTGTGAACGTGTTGTCCTTCTTCACCTTAGGCGGAATATCTCTCCTGATTTTTCGCACGGCGGTCCGCCGGGAACTTGACAAATATGTCTGCGAGTTCCGCAAGCGGTACGTTCGGTACGAAAGTAACTTGTTGAGGAGGTAGTTGGTCGGATTCAGCTCCTCCAACTCCTCCCATCGCGGCCCGCACCGCGTTGCGACATCTTCGGGCTCCGCGTCCTTGTCTCTCCGCGAGGCGGACGAAGTGATCCCGCCCCGTCTGGAGGTAATTTTCTTGCCCTGCGATATTCCTTTTCCTTCCTCGGAACGATGTTCGGAATTGCTGGCATGGTTCGACGAACCGTTGTCACCATCTTCGGAAAGGCCATTCGACTCGGCCATTGAGTCTTGGTCCTCTGGCTCGTCACTACAGTGACCCTTGCTTGTACGTCGCTTGTCCTTCTTCGAGGGCTTCGACTTGGAGCTCCGCTGACGAGCGGGCTTGTCCTTCTTCGAGCGACGGTCGCCCTCTCTACCCCAAGGGGGCGGCTCGTCGTCCGATCCTTGCGGAGCTTGATCCGCGGCCTGCTCAAGGTCCTTGAGACGATGCGCGGCGCGATCGAATCGGTCATCCATGCTTGTTCTAGATTTTCCTAAGGACTCCAAGGCCTGATTTGCGTCGCGCCTTGCGTCCTTGACTGAAATTTTCAACGAGGCTAGGACCTCCGGCTCCAGACCGTCGGTCGCCTTACCTCGCTCCTTCTCGACGAGATCCACTCGAGCCGACAGCTCTCCCAAAACGGTGTGGAACTCGGATGCTTGCAACTCCAGTTGCTTCCGGACGAGGGCTAATTCAGCCTCGAGATTTTTCATCATCTCTTGGCGAATTTCCTCGCCCATCTTCTCGAACCTGTAGGATAGGTTATCCTTGTCGGCTTCAATCCCCGTCCGGGATTCTTGACCTTCGAGATCCGTGGCCGTATTGGCCTGGCTTCGGGTGCGAGGACCTCGCGAGATCCTCGACGCCCTTGCCGATCCGCTCCTACTGGCCCCGGGACCGACGTCTCCGGGGGCGCTTGTCGACATCGCTCGTACGAGCGAACCTACACAAAAAAAGTTACAAACAAAAATAAAAAAGAGACTCCGTCACCCAGACCACCGTTGTAGTGTAACTCCAGACCGAAGCTGTCGTCGACACAATTCTAGGTCGGGTTTGCTGTAGACAATTCTAGGGTGAGAGACCATTTTTGCAGTGCGTCTCCAGACCGGGACTTTCGTAGCCAAAATTCTTGATCAGGTCTCCTGTACACCAACAATTCTAGGTCGGGAGACCACTTTTGTAGTGCAATGTGCCTGGCAGGCCGCGAACACAGTCCGACGGTCAAACAAAAAGACGAAAAACAACAACAGCAACAATCACTGCCGATGGCACGCGCTACGGAGCGTTAGAGACTCCCTTTCCCCTTGTGCGGGCTTGCGGCCCACGGTAGCTGGTACCAACTCTGTCTTATACAGCAAGACCTTCGACGGAGGCGTCGTCGCAACAGCCTTCCCACGGAACTTGAAACAGTAGCAGCGCTACACAACGTGTTGCCCGATGGCTAAAACACCTACACCGGATCGGTCGCAACCAACTCCAGTGGAACCAACACAATTAAGGGAAAAATAGTTCTAGAGATAGAAATGAATAAGGAAATAAAGAAAAAAGAAAAGGGAACCCCCGAGCGCAAAGGATGCCGTAGGCTTAGGTAAAAGGGAGCGTCTTGGTAGAGACGGACTTCGACCAAGGCGACATTCAACTCCGGCAACTCGGGTTACCTTTACTGACTTGGTGGTCAGAGGGGTAAGGTATATATCGCCCCGCCGGAGCCACTACAGTGGCTCGCGGCGCTAGATCCTAGATCTAATCTAGTGTCAGCAAAATTAATGCCAACTAATTAACTAAATAAAATAAAATAATTAAAAATTAAAACTGTGCAATTATTCACACGTGTGTCCCCCAACCCGGACTACTTTTCATATCCAAATATTTTCCTTTCTTTTCACCCCCTTTTTCAGGTGCGTATTGCACTACAGTCTTCTTGTCATTAGCGCGGCTCGCCGAGCCATGCGCCTTCGCGTAATTAACTAGTCTCAAAAACGAAACGTCCCGATTGTCTTGTCGGTATTGAGATACCATCGGCTTGATACTCGAATCGAGTCCTTCAATAAACATCGTCATTTGTTCTTCCATCGAATATACGTTTCCACATCGGTTGCTCGCGTCCGTCAGACGGATATAAAATTCCATCTCGTCTTCAGACGGTCTTTGTTGAACTTCTCGCAAAGCGAGCACGGCTTGACGGATCGCCTCGTCGGTTGCGAAACTCCTCAACAACCACTGTACGGTCTCCGGCCAAACGGATATCTTTCCGTGATGGGCCCCGGTCGTCTGAGACACCGAAGTGTACTGTCTCAGGGCGATGCCGCTTAGAAAATCGGGCAACAAGCGGATCGCTTGCCTCTCGTTCATTTCTTGAGTATCGAACTCTTAAACTAATTTTGCCAAAAAATCCAACACAAGGACCCCGTCCTCACCTGTGAACGTGTTGTCCTTCTTCACCTTAGGCGGAATATCTCTCCTGATTTTTCGCACGGCGGTCCGCCGGGAACTTGACAAATATGTCTGCGAGTTCCGCAAGCGGTACGTTCGGTACGAAAGTAACTTGTTGAGGAGGTAGTTGGTCGGATTCAGCTCCTCCAACTCCTCCCATCGCGGCCCGCACCGCGTTGCGACATCTTCGGGCTCCGCGTCCTTGTCTCTCCGCGAGGCGGACGAAGTGATCCCGCCCCGTCTGGAGGTAATTTTCTTGCCCTGCGATATTCCTTTTCCTTCCTCGGAACGATGTTCGGAATTGCTGGCATGGTTCGACGAACCGTTGTCACCATCTTCGGAAAGGCCATTCGACTCGGCCATTGAGTCTTGGTCCTCTGGCTCGTCACTACAGTGACCCTTGCTTGTACGTCGCTTGTCCTTCTTCGAGGGCTTCGACTTGGAGCTCCGCTGACGAGCGGGCTTGTCCTTCTTCGAGCGACGGTCGCCCTCTCTACCCCAAGGGGGCGGCTCGTCGTCCGATACTTGCGGAGCTTGATCCGCGGCCTGCTCAAGGTCCTTGAGACGATGCGCGGCGCGATCGAATCGGTCATCCATGCTTGTTCTAGATTTTCCTAAGGACTCCAAGGCCTGATTTGCGTCGCGCCTTGCGTCCTTGACTGAAATTTTCAACGAGGCTAGGACCTCCGGCTCCAGACCGTCGGTCGCCTTACCTCGCTCCTTCTCGACGAGATCCACTCGAGCCGACAGCTCTCCCAAAACGGTGTGGAACTCGGATGCTTGCAACTCCAGTTGCTTCCGGACGAGGGCTAATTCAGCCTCGAGATTTTCGTCATCTCTTGGCGAATTTCCTCGCCCATCTTCTCGAACCTGTAGGATAGGTTATCCTTGTCGGCTTCAATCCCCGTCCGGGATTCTTGACCTTCGAGATCCGTGGCCGTATTGGCCTGGCTTCGGGTGCGAGGACCTCGCGGGATCCTCGACGCCCTTGCCGATCCGCTCCTACTGGCCCCGGGACCGACGTCTCCCGGGGCGCTTGTCGACATCGCTCGTACGAGCGAACCTACACAAAAAAAGTTACAAACAAAAATAAAAAAGAGACTCCGTCACCCAGACCACCGTTGTAGTGTAACTCCAGACCGAAGCTGTCGTCGACACAATTCTAGGTCGGGTTTGCTGTAGACAATTCTAGGGTGAGAGACCACTTTTGCAGTGCGTCTCCAGACCGGGACTTTCGTAGCCAAAATTCTTGATCAGGTCTCCTGTACACCAACAATTCTAGGTCGGGAGACCACTTTTGTAGTGCAATGTGCCTGGCAGGCCGCGAACACAGTCCGACGGTCAAACAAAAAGACGAAAAACAACAACAGCAACAATCACTGCCGATGGCACGCGCTACGGAGCGTTAGAGACTCCCTTTCCCCTTGTGCGGGCTTGCGGCCCACGGTAGCTGGTACCAACTCTGTCTTATACAGCAAGACCTTCGACGGAGGCGTCGTCGCAACAGCCTTCCCACGGAACTTGAAACAGTAGCAGCGCTACACAACGTGTTGCCCGATGGCTAAAACACCTACACCGGATCGGTCGCAACCAACTCCAGTGGAACCAACACAATTAAGGGAAAAATAGTTCTAGAGATAGAAATGAATAAGGAAATAAAGAAAAAAGAAAAGGGAACCCCCGAGCGCAAAGGATGCCGTAGGCTTAGGTAAAAGGGAGCGTCTTGGTAGAGACGGACTTCGACCAAGGCGACATTCAACTCCGGCAACTCGGGTTACCTTTACTGACTTGGTGGTCAGAGGGGTAAGGTATATATCGCCCCGCCGGAGCCACTACAGTGGCTCGCGGCGCTAGATCCTAGATCTAATCTAGTGTCAGCAAAATTAATGCCAACTAATTAACTAAATAAAATAAAATAATTAAAAATTAAAACTGTGCAATTATTCACACGTGTGTCCCCCAACCCGGACTACTTTTCATATCCAAATATTTTCCTTTCTTTTCACCCCCTTTTTCAGGTGCGTATTGCACTACAGTCTTCTTGTCCTTAGCGCGGCTCGCCGAGCCATGCGCCTTCGCGTAATTAACTAGTCTCAAAAACGAAACGTCCCGATTGTCTTGTCGGTATTGAGATACCATCGGCTTGATACTCGAATCGAGTCCTTCAATAAACATCGTCATTTGTTCTTCCATCGAATATACGTTTCCACATCGGTTGCTCGCGTCCGTCAGACGGATATAAAATTCCATCTCGTCTTCAAACGGTCTTTGTTGAACTTCTCGCAAAGCGAGCACGGCTTGACGGATCGCCTCGTCGGTTGCGAAACTCCTCAACAACCACTGTACGGTCTCCGGCCAAACGGATATCTTTCCGTGATGGGCCCCGGTCGTCTGAGACACCGAAGTGTACTGTCTCAGGGCGATGCCGCTTAGAAATTCGGGCAACAAGCGGATCGCTTGCCCCTCGTTCATTTCTTGAGTATCGAACTCTTGAACTAATTTTGCCAAAAAATCCAACACAAGGACCCCGTCCTCACCTGTGAACGTGTTGTCCTTCTTCACCTTAGGCGGAATATCTCTCCTGATTTTTCGCACGGCGGTCCGCCGGGAACTTGACAAATATGTCTGCGAGTTCCGCAAGCGGTACGTTCGGTACGAAAGTAACTTGTTGAGGAGGTAGTTGGTCGGATTCAGCTCCTCCAACTCCTCCCATCGCGGCCCGCACCGCGTTGCGACATCTTCGGGCTCCGCGTCCTTGTCTCTCCGCGAGGCGGACGAAGTGATCCCGCCCCGTCTGGAGGTAATTTTCTTGCCCTGCGATATTCCTTTTCCTTCCTCGGAACGATGTTCGGAATTGCTGGCATGGTTCGACGAACCGTTGTCACCATCTTCGGAAAGGCCATTCGACTCGGCCATTGAGTCTTGGTCCTCTGGCTCGTCACTACAGTGACCCTTGCTTGTACGTCGCTTGTCCTTCTTCGAGGGCTTCGACTTGGAGCTCCGCTGACGAGCGGGCTTGTCCTTCTTCGAGCGACGGTCGCCCTCTCTACCCCAAGGGGGCGGCTCGTCGTCCGATCCTTGCGGAGCTTGATCCGCGGCCTGCTCAAGGTCCTTGAGACGATGCGCGGCGCGATCGAATCGGTCATCCATGCTTGTTCTAGATTTTCCTAAGGACACCAAGGCCTGATTTGCGTCGCGCCTTGCGTCCTTGACTGAAATTTTCAACGAGGCTAGGACCTCCGGCTCCAGACCGTCGGTCGCCTTACCTCGCTCCTTCTCGACGAGATCCACTCGAGCCGACAGCTCTCCCAAAACGGTGTGGAACTCGGATGCTTGCAACTCCAGTTGCTTCCGGACGAGGGCTAATTCAGCCTCGAGATTTTCGTCATCTCTTGGCGAATTTCCTCGCCCATCTTCTCGAACCTGTAGGATAGGTTATCCTTGTCGGCTTCAATCCCCGTCCGGGATTCTTGACCTTCGAGATCCGTGGCCGTATTGGCCTGGCTTCGGGTGCGAGGACCTCGCGGGATCCTCGACGCCCTTGCCGATCCGCTCCTACTGGCCCCGGGACCGACGTCTCCGGGGGCGCTTGTCGACATCGCTCGTACGAGCGAACCTACACAAAAAAAGTTACAAACAAAAATAAAAAAGAGACTCCGTCACCCAGACCACCGTTGTAGTGTAACTCCAGACCGAAGCTGTCGTCGACACAATTCTAGGTCGGGTTTGCTGTAGACAATTCTAGGGTGAGAGACCATTTTTGCAGTGCGTCTCCAGACCGGGACTTTCGTAGCCAAAATTCTTGATCAGGTCTCCTGTACACCAACAATTCTAGGTCGGGAGACCACTTTTGTAGTGCAATGTGCCTGGCAGGCCGCGAACACAGTCCGACGGTCAAACAAAAAGACGAAAAACAACAACAGCAACAATCACTGCCGATGGCACGCGCTACGGAGCGTTAGAGACTCCCTTTCCCCTTGTGCGGGCTTGCGGCCCACGGTAGCTGGTACCAACTCTGTCTTATACAGCAAGACCTTCGACGGAGGCGTCGTCGCAACAGCCTTCCCACGGAACTTGAAACAGTAGCAGCGCTACACAACGTGTTGCCCGATGGCTAAAACACCTACACCGGATCGGTCGCAACCAACTCCAGTGGAACCAACACAATTAAGGGAAAAATAGTTCTAGAGATAGAAATGAATAGGGAAATAAAGGAAAAAGAAAAGGGAACCCCCGAGCGCAAAGGATGCCGTAGGCTTAGGTAAAAGGGAGCGTCTTGGTAGAGACGGACTTCGACCAAGGCGACATTCAACTCTGCCAACTTGGGTTACTGTAGTGCAATACGCACCTGGAAAGGGGAGTGAAAAGAAAGGAAAATATTTGGATATGAAAAGTAGTCCGGGTTGGGGGACACACGTGTGAATAATTGCACAGTTTTAATTTTTAATTATTTTATTTTATTTAGTTAATTAGTTGGCATTAATTTTGCTGACACTAGATTAGATCTAGGATCTAGCGCCGCGAGCTACTGTACTAGCTCCGGCGGGGCGATATATACCTTAGCCCTCTGACGACCAAGGCAGTAAAGGTAACCCGAGTTGCCAGAGTCTGATATCGCCTTGGTTGAAGTCCGTCTTTTACAAGACATTCCCTTTAACTACAGATTACTTTATCCTTTGCGCTCAGGGGTCCCCTTTTTGCTTACCAATTTTCCTTTATTTCCCTATCCTAATTTCCCTTAATCTTGAGTTGGTCCCACCTTGTAGGATTGCGATCCGCACCGTGACGTCATTTGCCATCGGGCTTCTGTGTTGGGGCACCAGTGGTGCTTTTCTCAGTGTTAGTTCCATCGGAATCTGGTTGCGACCGATCCGTTGTTGGTACTTTGCCATCGGGCAGTACGACGGTGTAGCGCTGCTACGTTTTCTTCTTTCCCGACGGGCTACGTTGCGACGTCCCCGTCGAAGACCTTATCAAGGGTATAAGGTGTACAAGGCGATCTTCGAGCATTGGATTTACGACCCATCGGACCAGGTTTATCGAAACACCCCTCCGAACTCGTCGAGCAGTTGCCTTTACAAGTGTCTACCACCATTTACCGATCCCGGGCTGGGCCCTTCTCTTTGCCCCCCCCTATCAGGGATCCGAGCTACTGCGGGCCGCAAACCCGCTTAAAGAGGACAGGGAGCTTCGAACACTCCGTAGCGCTGTGCCGTTGGCAGTTGTTGTTTTTGTTGTTGTTGTTTGTGTTGGAACGTCGGACCTTGGTCTCTGCCTAACAGGCGCATTGCACTACAGTTACCTTTACTGACTTGGTGGTCAGAGGGGTAAGGCATATATCGCCCCGCCAGAGCCACTACAGTGGCTCGCAGCGCTAAATCCCAGATCTAATCTAGTGTCAGCCAAATTAATGCCAACTACTTAACTAAATAAAATAAAATAATTAAAAATTAAAACTGTGCAATTATTCACACGTGTGTCCCCCAACCCGGACTACTTTTCATACTCAAATATTTTCCTTTCTTTTCACCCCCCTTTTCAGGTGCGTATTGCACTACACCGACGTGTTGCCCGATGGCTAAAAACACCCTCACCGGCGCGATCGCGATCGCGGTAGGCGGTACCAACTCTGTCTTATACAGTAAGACCTTCGACGGAGGCGTCGTTGCAACAGCCTTCCCACGGAACTTGAAACAGTAGCAGCGCTAGGCAACGTGCTGCCCGATGGCTAAAACACCTACACCGGATCGGTCGCAACCAACTCGAGTGGAACCAACACAATTAAGGGAAAAATAGAGGTAGAGATAGAAAAGAATAGGCAAATAAAAGAAAAAGAAAAGGGAACCCCCGAGCGCAAAGGATGCCGTAGGCTTAGGTAAAAGGGAGCGTCTTGGTAGAGACGGACTTCGACCAAGGCGACATTCAACTCCGGCAACTCGGGTTACCTTTACTGACTTGGTGGTCAGAGGGGTAAGGTATATATCGCCCCGCCGGAGCCACTACAGTGGCTCGCGGCGCTAGATCCTAGATCTAATCTAGTGTCAGCAAAATTAATGCCAACTAATTAACTAAATAAAATAAAATAATTAAAAATTAAAACTGTGCAATTATTCACACGTTTGTCCCCCAACCCGGACTGCTTTTCATATCCAAATATTTTCCTTTCTTTTCACCCCCTTTTTCAGGTGCATATTGCACTACAATGGCCGAAAGGCTACCCGGTGCCCCCTCGAGAGGGCCCGGTGGTACTGTACCTCCGAGCGCCGCCGCCCTCGAAGGTTGGCGTCCAACTGGTGCCGCTACCAGTCGGACTGCAGAAGGAAGCCGTCCTCCGATAGACGCGAACTTCGCCTTTGAGACCCAAGCCTTGCCGCCTATCGCCGGAGGTAGGCGGCAAGTGGACCGCGTATCGTACGCGGACGAACAGGACCGTGGAGGAGCCGCCCGCGGATCCGGAGAACTGATGTTCTCCGTCGATCCCCGCTGGGGCGGCTACCCGCCGGCGAGTTACGCCGAGCATCCAGGTCCGGTAGACGTCCGTACGCTACCGGTTACCTCCTTCGGCACGCTGGGTCCCGCTGAACCCGAGCTCGAGCCGGTACATACGATGATCCAAGAGTTCAGCGCCGTTGCTGACCATCGTATGTACCGCTTGGATAACACCTCGAGGCTCGTTACCTCGGGTGACGCGGGACGGATCGCGAAGTACGTCCAACGCTGTCGTGGGATCCGTCCTACGATGCGCAGCTTCAACGGTACCGACCCGATCCAGCTGCTGCCGTTCTTGAAGGATATCCGAATCACCTTCAACTCGCAACACCTGACCGAAGGTGTTGCGGTACGAGTCCTCGCGCACTTCCTCGAGCGCGACGCGGAGCGCCTGTATACGAGTTATACGATGCGTGGCCTCCGCGCCGGCCAGCTCCACGACGACGTGAGCTGGCCCGGGCTCGTGAATCAATTCTTAAAACGCTACCTCACGGATGACGTGTTAGGTGAAGCGTACGACGCTGTCGCTACGGCGCGACAGCAATCGCATGAGACGGAAAGCACGTTTGCTGACCGACTCGAGACTGTGGAAAGGTCAGCGGGGCAGAGGGAAGAAGGATGGTTGAAGGTTGCTGGTGGTTGACGGGAAAAGAAGTTGATACCATTTTACTCTTGGTCGCCAACTATTGGCGCTACTTATACTCTTCGAACTACATACAATACGAGCCATTAGGGCTGGTCACGTGACTCTCCTTCTTGCACTCGTTGATTATCAAGTGACTCTCCCTGTTGCACTCTCGGTTGATAATCAAGTGACTCTCCTTCTTGCACTCTCGGTTGATAATCAAGTGACTCTCCTTCTTGCACTCTCGGTTGATAATCAAGTGACTCTCCTACTTCCACTCTCGGTTGATAGTCAAATGACTTTCCTACTTGCACTCTCTCTTGCTAATAATTTGGGACCGTTTGAGAGTCAATAATATCTGAATGTACTGTACTGTAGATTACAGATTTTACACTACGATTAATAACCACTGTGGCACATACGTCATACGTGTCATACACATCTAGGACAAATGTCATACGTGTCACACACTTGTCAAATCGAGAAAAATGAAACATGTTCAGAATGTACTGTAGAGTGCCACGAGGTACATAACTTACACGTGTCAACACCCAAATTGAAACATGCTCGGAATTGATAGGAAAGTGCAACCGTGTACAAATATATGACACGTGTCCACGTTGAAGACCAAACATCCTTAGAATGCTCTTGCAAGCATTTTAGGTTTCGTCGACGTACACGTGTAATATCTGTCCAGGCTTGTAGCTTAGCATGTGGTCGAAGATTTCCAACAGAGACTGCCGCGTTCCGATGCACGGCGGTCTTCTCCGAACAGTATCTCGCGCACTACTTCGTGCGGGGACTGGCACCGGCAACCCGTGCCGCAGTGTCCGAAACTGTGCAAAGGCTGCCAGGAAGTCAGAAGACCGATCTTCCGACCATCCGCCGTATCGCCACGGCGGAAGGTACAATGTACCGCGCCCGGCGCGGTTTACCTCTGCCAGATTCGAAACCGGCAGGGAGGGCTGGCACGACTACGAAGTCCGCCGCGACAAGTTCGCCCCCGTCGACCCTCCATATCGGGGAGGATGAGTGGCAGGCCGACCCTGTCCTCATTACGCAAGGAGCAGGGCCCGTGGGGGCACGAACCCCCTCACCGATGTCGACCGGAACGACATCGAGTTTCGCGACCGCATTCGCGGCCACTCCGAGAGTGGCAAGGGGCACGGACCCCCGCGTCGCCGAGCTCGATATCTCGAGTCGAGATAGGGGAAGCGCCTCGCCTCGCGTGCCCCTCCTCACCAATGAGGAGGCGCGGCACGAGGCGACCTTCGCCTCAACGGACCGCAGCGCGTACGTGTGGTGGCTATGCCGTACGTACGGGCATGCCATGTACGCGTGCCCGTTCCTGTCGCCGGAACAACAAATGTTCACGGCGTACCGGAACTACCGCTACCAGATGGAGACGCGCCCCGGTGCGCGTAATCTCCTCCAGCAAGCGGCGAGTGAGGGCCGTCCCCCGCGTCAAGGTTTCCCGAACCGATCGGGTGGGGGCGCACGCTTCGCCCCCCGTGGAGGCGGGTACCGTCGTAACGAAGTCGATCGTCGGGATCGACCCGCCTACCGGCAGGCGGACACAAGGTACCCCCGACAAGGAGAAAGAGGGGACCGAGACCGTTCTCGGTTACCCCAACAGGTACAAAGTGCGATAATGTACCTGCAAGACTGGGTAGAGGATCCGTACCCTCTACCCACGGAGGGTCACGAAGGCGAGCCGACTCGCTTCGTCCCCCATATCCTGCGACGACTGGACGCTGCAGGTCAAGGCCCGGAAGTACCCGAATACTTCGCCACGGCCGCCGAGCCGCAGTGGGGGAATCGTCCCGACCCACGCGGTCGGCTACCGGAAGAAGACCTGGCCGTCGATAGCCAGGAGGTTAGCTCCGATAGCACGGGTAGTTCGAAAAAAGGGTATAGACGGTTACGTACACGCGGTCGCGTGAGCCGTCTTGTCCCACGGACTAGACCCGACCCCGCGTGCTCGCCAAGGACACGGGGGGTATTGTCCGATAATACATCCCCCGCTACCTGAGGCGAGCACGGGAGCTCCTGTAATGCCGATACAGGAGGGAGCGCACGTCGAGGCCTCCGAAGGCCCGACGTTAGGGGAACAAGACACCGGGACAGCCGACGTCCCGGTGAGGCGTAACGAAGGCGACGGGGGCAACGACGACCGAAAAGATTCGGTCGACCCCCTGACTCCCGCGAGCCCAAGGTCGCCGGAGAAGGGTCCGTGTCGTACGCACTCGAATACTCCGAGACGCGTCACTAATCCGCGGACGCCCCAAGAAAGCGGGAGAAGGAAACGCAAGCGGGGCCAGCACCGAAATCGAAGGCCCCGACGGAACGACCTCACCGATAAGGCCGCCCCGAAGGTTGTCGACGGCATCATTTGCCTTATGACGTCGAAGATTTACAACGTCCTCGGCTCGATAGCCACAGAGGGAAATGTATTTAAACCCCGCACGATCGCCGTTGATACGTGCTCGGGGTATAATCTGGTGAGGAAGGCCGACCTTCCCCCCGATTGGACGCGATACGTCGTGCACGACGCACCTCTGCCACGATTGGCAGGCGCGAATAGCAACCCCCTCAAGCTTTCGGCCGTCGTCCGCCTGGCCGTGCGGTTGAGGAACACGGTGTTCCGAATTCCGTTCGTAGTCGCGGATGTAGTGCAATACCCGTCTCGGGTAGGGGAAAGAAAGGAAGTGAAAAAGGAAAAAAAATTGGATACTGTAGTCCGGGTTTGAGGGACACACGTGTGCGACGAAGCGCACGATTATTTTAATTATTTAATTTATTTACTAATTACATCTAGAATCTAGAGCCAGGAGCTACTGTACTCGCCCCGGCGGGGCTCTATATAACTTAGCCCTTTGACCAAACAAGTCAATAAACCAACCCGAGTTGCCGGAGTTGAATGTCGCCTTGGTCGAAGTCCGTCTCTACCAAGACGCTCCCTTTTACCTAAGCCTACGGCATCCTCTATTGCTTGGGGGTCCCCTTTTCTCTTTCTTTTATTTCCCTATCCTTTTCTATCTCTAATTCTACCTATTTTCCCCTTATCTTGTGTTGGTGCCATCGGCCTCGGTTGCGACCGAACCGGTGTAGGTGTCTTTGCCATCGGGCGACACAGTTGACGTAGCGCTGCTACTGTGACCCATTTTCCGACGGAGACCGTTGCAACGACGTCTCCCTCGAAGGGCTCCGTTGTGTTACGAGCCAGTGCTGGTGCCATCGGCCTCGGTTGCGACCGAACCGGTGTAGGTGTTTCGAGCCATCGGGCGGCACGGTTGACGTAGCGCTGCTACTTTCATTTCATCCTGTCGGGCTGCGTTGCGACGCCCCCGTCGAAGGCCTTGTCGCGTTACAAGGTGTCGAAGAAGTTCAACGAGCATTGGCCTTACAACCCAGTGGAACCGGGGTATCTACGTACGCGCCCCACCCCACACTCGTCGAGCAGTTCTCTTTGCAAGTCTCTACCACACCGATCCCGGGCCAGGCTATTTATGTGCCCCCTGCATCAAGGATCTGAGCTACTACGAGTCGCAAGCTCGTTTCAACGGAGAAGGGAGAGTCGGACACTCCGTAGCGCTGTGCCATCGGCAGTTCTTCTTTTTGTTGCTGTTGTTGTTTTTGCTGGACCATCGGACCGCGGTCTCTGCCCGACAGGCGCATTGCACTACAAAAGTGGTCTCCCGACCTAGAATTAGCGTACAGGAGACCCGACCTAGAAACTGCGTAAGCTGAAACGTATTACAGGAGGTTTATCTGCGACGTAAGTTTATTCAGGTGCGGTGGCGTTTTTCTATTTTTTTCTTTTTGTTAAGATTGGTTCGTTTTTGGAAACGAACCATGTCAACAAGCGCACCCGGGGACGTCGGTTCCGGGGCGAGTAGGAGCGGATCGGCAAGGGCGTCGAGGATCTCGCGAGGTCCTCGCACCCGAAGCCAGGCCAATACGGCCACGGATCCCGAAGGTCAAGAATCCCGGACGGGTGTTGAAGCCGACAAGGATAACCTATCCTACAGGTTCGAGAAGATGGGCGAGGAAATTCGCCAAGAGATGACGAAAAATCTCGAGGCTGAATTAGCCCTCGTCCGGAAGCAACTGGAGTTGCAAGCATCCGAGTTCCACACCGTTTTGGGAGAGCTGTCGGCTCGAGTGGATCTCGTCGAGAAGGAGCGAGGTAAGGCGACCGACGGTCTGGAGCCGGAGGTCCTAGCCTCGTTGAAAATTTCAGTCAAGGACGCGAGGCGCGACGCGAATCAAGCCTTGGAGTCCTTAGGAAAATTTAGAACAAGCATCGATGACCGATTCGATCGCGCCGCGCAACGTCTCAAGGACCTCGAGCAGGCCGCAGATCAAGCTCCGCAAGGATCGGACGACGAGCCGCTCTCTTGGGGTAGAGAGGGCGACCGCCGGTCGAAGAAGGACAAGCCGGCTCGTCAGCGGAGCTCTAAGTCGACCCCTCGAAGAGGGGCAATCGACGTACAAGCAAGGGTCACTGTAGTGACGATCCGGAGAACCGCCGCTCACAGTCGGAGTCGCTTGGTCCCTCCAAGATGGTAACGGCGGTTCGTCGAACCATTCGGGCGATTCCGAACGCCGTTCAGAAGAAGGAAACGGAATTTCGTCAAGCAAGAAAATTTCCTCCAGACGAGGCGGAGTCGCTTCGTCCGCCTCGCGGAGAGACAAGGACGCGGAGCCCGAAGATGTCGCAACGCGGTGCGGGCCGCGATGGGAGGAGTTGGAGGAGCTGAATCCGACCAACTACCTCCTCAAGAAATTACTTTCGTACCGAACGTACCGCTTGCGGAACTCGCAGACATATTTGTCAAGTTCCCGGCGGACCGCCGTGCGAAAAATCAGGAGAGATATTCCGCCTAAGGTGAAGAAGGACAACACGTTCACAGGTGAGGACAGGGTCCTTGTGTTGGATTTTTTGGCAAAATTAGTTCAAGAGTTCGATACTCAAGAAATGAACGAGGGGCAAGCGATCCGCTTGTTGCCCGAATTTCTAAGCGGCATCGCCCTGAGACAGTACACTTCGGTGTCTCAGACGACCGGGGCCCATCACGGAAAGATATCCGTTTGGCCGGAGACCGTACAGTGGTTGTTGAGGAGTTTCGCAACCGACGAGGCGATCCGTCAAGCCGTGCTCGCTTTGCGAGAAGTTCAACAAAGACCGTCTGAAGACGAGATGGAATTTTATATCCGTCTGACGGACGCGAGCAACCGATGTGGAAACGTATATTCGATGGAAGAACAAATGACGATGTTTATTGAAGGACTCGATTCGAGTATCAAGCCGATGGTATTTCAATACCGACAAGACAATCGGGACGTTTCGTTTTTGAGACTAGTTAATTACGCGAAGGCGCATGGCTCGGCGAGCCGCGCCAAGGACAAAGAGACCAAGAAGGTCACGATTCAGACGCCGTCGGCAATTAGGGCGGGTAAGAAGCCGAGGGCTTCTTATCCCGGTCGCAAGAGTCACGCCGCCGTCCATTTAGCCGAGTCCATTTCAGCGTCAGATGAGCGCGGTGCGCATGGAAGTAGCGAAAATCACTACGAAGGAGCGTTAGTAGCCGAAGGCGAGTTCATTGAGCCATCGGAGGGCTACGGACACGAGGACTACGGGGACAGCGGGTCGTCAACTTTACCGACGCCTGCATACACAACGGAGTCGTTTTCAGAGCCCACGGATCCCGTGATGACGTTTCGGGGACGCGGCCACACGCCGGCTCCGCGCATTCCGATGGAAGACAAGGGTACAACGTCTCGAAGGCCAGGCTGGATGGGAAGGCCGCAATGTCAAGGAAGGCCGCCGGCCCGTGGAGGACCTAGGACGCAGTATCCCGTCAAGACGCACGGACTGGTGTGCTATCATTGTTACGAAAAGGGGCACGCCGCGCCAACGTGCATTCTTTCCCTCCGGGAAATGCACTGAGTTTTGGAAAATTATGAGGCGTTGTCTCCGATGGAGAGGTTAGGGATACCATCGACGAGTTACCTGAAGGTCAAGAATTGGTTCGATTCGCAGACGGCGAGCACGCCGAGTGCTTTAACGCCGAGGTCGAACCAACCCTTCAGAGGGCCCGCCGCGGGGCCCGCGCCGTCGGATGTGAGAAGGATCCCACAGCGGCAGGAAAATAGAGAGGGGAATCTCGCATGAGTCGCGAGAGTCACAGAGTCGACGTACTGTGCCCGGGGCTCGGCCCCGCTCCCCGTCTCTAAGGGAAAAATCAGGCCCCGATGAGGAGGTTGTTGGATTGGTGGATAAGCCCAAAGGGCCAGCTCAAGTCAAGAAAATTTTGAGCCGAGCCCGAGATCATCCGCTGGAAGAAGTTCGAAGACCCTGGTACAGGGTTAAGCGAAGGGAGTGTCCCGAGAAGATTTTGGTTCTTGCGCGAAAAATCTACAAAGTTTACGCGGACATCGGATCCACAATTGGATTGATGGGCCGGGTGTTGTCTGTTTTAGACACCGGCGCGGGACCCAACCTTGTGCGAAAATCGGAACTCCCGGCAGGAATGGAATCTCTAGTGTCCTACGGACCGACCCAAGCCATTGGCGACGCGAACAATAGGCCACTCCCGACTCTCGGCACAATTAGGATGCCTGTGAGGCTTGGAAAATTTGTGGCCGCAGCCGAGTTTATTGTATGCGAAAAACTAGCAGTCCCGCTAATTCTAGGCGCGGAATACTGTGACCGGTTTGTGGAAGCAATTTATCCAAGGAAGAAAACGGTTGAGTTGGCGGATTTCTGGGAGGTTCCGACAGTTAGGCGGTTCTCGACGAGAAAAGGGAAGAAGAATCTCGTCCCGGGAGAGGACGAGAATGATGGAAGGGGGGAGCGAATTTCCCCTAAGGTAAAAGTGGCCAGAGCCACGACTATCGAGTCAGGGACGCAACGCGTCGTGGAATGCACCTCGAAGAGGGCGGGCTTGGTGGTGGTTCAGCCGTAATCGTCGTTTTACGAAAGGCACGGGTTGACGTGCACGAATGGTGTCGTTCACGTTGAGCCTGGCAGGCCATTTCGTTTACTCGTTGCGAATTTTAGGACGTACCCTGTCAGGGTGCAAAAAGGCCAAGTGGTGGCAGAATTATTACCGCACCCGAGAGCCGCGCTCGAGAGCAAAACCAACATTGGTGAAGTTCTCGGAATTCAAGAAAGGAAGAAGGAAAATTTTCCTAAATCCACCAAGACGCCTACGGGCGAGACAAGATGCGAACCGTCGGATCAAGCGCGCGAGGACCAGCCAGAAGAACGGTCGGCAGGGCTCTCCGCGTCTGCATCTACGAAGCCGCAACGCAGGACTGAGCCGCCACCGCCGGACGTGGAGGACCTCGACCTGACCCACGTGCCGGAACGGCTGCGCGAGCGGTTCCGTCGGATGTTGAAGAAGTATTCAAGGATGTGGGATGGGACGCTTGGTGAAATTAATACCACCGTCCATCTGATCGAGTTGATCCCCGAGACTCGTCCCATCGCACAAGCCCCGTATCGGGCCGGGCCTAAAGCACGCGAAGTAGAAGATGCAGAGGTGCAGAAGATGTTGGAGGCAGGAGTGATAGAACCAGCGCAGTCAGAATGGGCGTCGCCCGTGTTGCTGGTGCCCAAGCCAGACGGGTCAATGCGCTTTTGCGTAGACTACTGCATGCTGAACGCAGTGACAGTGAAGGACACGTACCCCTTACCGCGCATGGATGAGTGCCTGGACTCGCTTGGTGACACCAAGGTTTTCTCCGCGTTGGACGCGATCTCGGGATATTGGCAGATGCCTATCCATGAGCGCGACCGCGACAAGACCGCATTTTCGTGTCACTCAGGACTGTATCGCTTCTCATGAGTGCCCTTCGGGCTAACTAACGCGCCAGCGACGTTTCAGAGAGCAATGGATATCCTGCTCTCTCCGTTCCGTTGGAAGTGCTGTTTGGTGTATCTGGACGACATAATAATTTTTAGCAAGTCGTGAAAGGAGCACATCGTGCACGTGGATGAAATACTTTCTGTATTGGAGAAGGCAGGTGTGAAGCTCAAGCTTTGCAAGTGTGAATTTTTCGTCGAAAAGATCAAGTACCTGGGCCATGTGGTTCGGCCAGGTACATTGGAAGTGGACGCTGCGCGAACCGTCGCATTGGAACAAGTGAGGTATCCTCAAACGCAGACCCAGCTCAGGAGCTTCTTGGGACTTTGTAATGTCTACCGCAGATTCGTTCCGCATTATGCGAAAATCGCGCATCCGCTCAATCAACTGTTGAAGAAGGGACAACCAGTCCAGTTGGAAGGATTCGACGAACCGTGCGAAAAAGCTTTTCACAAGCTCAAAGACGCCATCTTGGCACCGCCGGTGTTGGCGCTGCCGAAGAAGGACCTACCCTACTCGGTAGATACCGATGCAAGCGACTACCAAATAGGCGCTGCACTATTTCAAACACACCCGGATGCGCAACGCAAACCCATCGGGTTCTTTTTAAGAACGTTAGCCGCAGCCGAGGGAAACTATTCTGTATCAGAAAAAGAACGTCTAGCGGTAATTTGGGCCGTACAGACTTTGAGACACATATCTATATGGCGAGCACTTCATTGTGCATACCGACCATGCCTCATTGAGGTGGTTGATGAACGTAACCGACTCCAGCGGGAGATTAATCCGATGGAGGCTACGCCTCTCTGAATTTGATTTTGAAATCAAGTACAAAAAGGGAAAGGCTAACAGCCAGGCGGACGCTTTGTCAAGGTTGCGAACCGCAGGAGAAACCGTCGACGAAATCGACGACGAAATCCCATGCTTTATGGACGAACCGGCCGAGGGTACAGTGCAGGACGAGGAAAGTTTTGACGCGACGGACGACATCCTCGCTCCTGAGGGGGGGACCGCCCCTCATCGCCTCGATCAATTCCAAGCTGTCACTCCGGAGGAGCTCATTCGCGAGCAAGCCGTCGACCCCTTCTGCAACCGCATCGAGGAAGAAATGGACGCCGGAAAAGGTGAGAACGTTCAGCACGGAGACCGAGGAACTCGAAGGAACTCTATGCCGTACCGCGGCAGAGTTTGTACAAGTGGTGATACCGCAATCGTTAAGGGACCGCGTCCTGGGGTTGAGCCACTACGCAAAATTGGCAGGCCACCCGGGAGGCAGGAAACTTTACAAGGCTTTGAGAAGATATTTTTATTGGCCCACGATGGCCCTAGACTGCTATGCAGTCGCGAAGAATTGCGCCGCATGTGCGCGGGAAAGGGCGAAGATAAGAAAAAACTCGAAGGAAATGAAGCTGTTCACGCCCAAAGCTCCGCTGGAATTTGTCGCCATCGACATCCTCGGCGAGCTAATTACAACTAAGCGAGGAAATCGGTATATTCTCGTGATCAGCGATCGATACTCGAAACTGGTACGAACCGTACCGTTGAAGAAGATATCAGCTGCGCACATCGCACAAGCCTTCGTTCACCATTGGGTATTCGTGTACGGACCGCCGGTCAAGCTGCTGTCCGACAATGGAACACAGTTCACGGCCCGGTTCTTTCAGAACGTCTGTCGAATTCTCGGCATCCGCAATGTGTTCACGACTACGTACCACCCGCAAGCCAACGGCCAAGTTGAGAGATTTAGCCGCACGCTGACTTCCGCGTTGCGAAATTACGTTGGAGAGCATCCCAAGGACTGGGACCTATTTAGCGACGCTGTGATATTCGCATACAACACACAAGTTCATCGAACTACGAACATTGCGCCCTTCGAGCTGGTGTTGGCTCGGGCGCCGAGAAGCATTGCGTTACAAGCGCAACCAACATTAGAGAATTTCAGCTCGTCACGAGCATACTACCTGAAATGGCAGTCGTGGTTGGAGAGCCTAATTCGAATCGCCGATGGGAGTTTGCGAAAGGAACAAGCCGGGTACAAGCGAAATTTGGACGCACGCCTTCGAAAACCGCAATACGAGATCCCGCCGGGGTCCTACGTGTTCCTCCGGAAGGAGCAGGGCACGGCTAGCGAACCGAAACACAAGCTGGCACAAGTCGCCACAGGACCTTATCAGGTCAGAAGATCGGACCAACATACGGTAGTCATTGCCATTGGCGGTCAGGAGGAACGCGTATCGCGAGACAGGGTGGAGTTAGCCCCAAACCCGATGGACTATGCGCCAATAACTGGCCTACGTCAAGCGCTACAGTTCTTGGGAGAGCCGGAGCTAAACGAAGAAGGAGAGGTACGGGAGGACGACGAACGTCCTCACACCCGTGCGCCTACGTCAGGGGACCAGGAGAATTTAGTCAGTGAAACGCCGACAGCGGAGAAACCTCCAGGTCTACGAGAGTTCGGAAAGTCCAGAGATGAGGATGAGCCGCTGGCTCTTCGGAAGGGGGAACGACAGTTGGACACGCAGGAAGAAGGAACTGAGAGTCAGGAGTATGTGATCAACAAGATCGTGGACCACGGCTACGACGGGGAGAAATTAATTCTCAAGGTGGAATGGTACGGTTATACGCCCGAGGACGCGACGTGTCAGCCCATTGAGCAATTGCCCCGCAGCGCGGCCGTCACGTATTTCCGAAGGAAAAGATTATCCTTGCCCGCGCAGATCGCGCAAGCGCAATCAGGATAGTGGTAACCAAGAATTTCACATGTCAGTGTCAGTGCGGTGATCCGCGCGCGGCATAGCGAGCCGACCTGAGGGTCGAGAAAACGACAATGATGGGATGGAACGAACCAGGTGAGGGGCCTTCAGACAGCCAACCCGCAAGTAGAAGCAGCGCGCGCACGAGTAAGATGAGCGTCGTGATGAGATGCTCAGGTCGGAAGTCGCGTAACGATGTGCCAAGCGAAGAAAGAACGCTGGAAGAACGGGGACATAGACTGGAAAGTCCACCTCCTTCACTCTTACCTTCATAACTGTTCGGTCTCGTTTTTCTTTTAATTGTGATTGCTTTTGTGTTGTTCTATTTTATTTTATTTTTGAGACGTTAGGGACACGACCCCGCACCGCAGAGGTCCGTCAGCATGTCTATGAGAAGTCCAAGGAGGACATTGAAGAGGCGATGATCTTCGAGATCAATTCCGCCTTTGACAAGGTTACGGCCGACTCCCGCGTCGCGGGATTCTCACCATTCAGGGCAAGGCCGAGGAGGACCTCAGAGACGTAGGAGAACATGACCCTACGACGGGTGTTCCTACGTCGTGGATGGAGCCAGAAGGAGATGAGGCACTACACACGCGCTTTACGAACGGGGGTATTTTTCGACTCTAAGGCAAGATGTCAGAGCGGCAGAGCTGAAACAACGATTCTGCCATGCTGTCTGCATCTCTAGGGGACGTGAAGGAGAGGACAATCTGTCCAATCTGACCGAGCTGGAGGAGGTGCTAACAGGGGTTCAAAGTTGGGTTGCAGGTCGGCGAAGCCGGTTCATTTTCGATGATATATGGTCGCGCAACAAAAGTGACGAGAGGATCTTGCTAAAACTCTTCCACGCTGCCAGAATCGCGACGCGAAATGGTGAGCCAACCGGCAAGGTTTTGTACCCCACAAGAGATCCGACATCGACAGAGCGGGGCTACAGGAGTCACGGTCAAAAAGAAAAATCAAGAGAGGGTTGGACCGGAAATATACCGGAGTTGTGAAGGTGGTACCTGAAAACGCTCAAAGAGACCAGAGGGACAGGGGGAAATCGGCGCACAGGAAGCAAGGGACGAGTACGAATCGCTCTAGGCAAAGCTTCGCTCGTCTGTACAGGTTCTGGACGCCCGTGGCAGCAAAAGGTCTTCGTCTTTCGAAGATACGCACCGCGCATTGCGTGTCATGAACAAACCGGATATGATCCGTCTGGCAGAGTTAAGGGATTCATGGGGAAAAGGTGATGCTAGCATCGCAAGAAAGTATGCGACGCATATGAACAGTGTGGGGTCGGTTGACTTTCGAGATTTGGCGAACAGGAAAGGCCAAGTGGTAAGTCCTCATGATCTTACGCAGGATCTCGCAGTCTACGAAGACGACCGCGGGTAGAGGCCCTAGCTGGAACCAAAGGTGGTGTCAGAAGCTGTCTGACAGCTACAGGAAAAAATGACTGTGGTCAATGTTATTGTTGACGATCAAGGTCTCGAGGGTGGCGGGGCGGACAAGCGATATATTTTCGAAAATATTTGTTGACTGCTGGGCAGTACTGAGCTGTTTGCTTGTTAGTGCGCGGTGGGTGATCAAAGTTTTTGTTGATGAAGGTTGTGTGACAACGGGAGGCGTACCTCTTGAGGATGAAGAGACGAACCACGATACGAGGGGAGAGTCCGAAGGGCAGGCAGTTGTTGTTGGATGGCCCACCGCGTAAGCCGCGGGACCTCCCCGAGTACGCCGCAACAACACCCCACAAATATCGACAAGTGTCGCGATGCCCAAGTGGAACACAGGACACCGCTCGGAATTTTCAATTAATTTTAAGGAGAAAGCGACGCGGTCGAGCGCATGGGACGCCGAGCCTTTTTGGGATGAGTGAGCTGCACACGGTTCGCGACCACGACGAACGTTGCCTCTGTCGAGACAACGTCATCCGATCGCGCCTATCTCTTTTCTTTTGTCAATGTTTTTGTTTTGGGGTTTGCTTTCTATTTTGTTTTGTCACATCCTAGATGTGACCCCCCCACCCCACCTCACACTACGGACGCCGGTCAGCCGACATGTTACGATCAAGAGGGGGCTCAACTGGGACCCGGAACGAGGGGGATGACACTCCGAGGTGCGCGAAGGACGATCAAGAGAAAGACCCGAGGGGTACAAAGCTGACAGTACGATCCGCGTCGCGGAAAGACGTGTTGGAAATCGTGAAGGATGCCCGTCGACCTTGTACCCAACTTTAATTCCGTTGCGACTCCCTTTATTACTATTTTTCCTTCTGCGTATGAGCAGGAACCATCGATAAGACACACATCAAAGTACAGCATCCGATCGCGAGAGCAGGACGGCGCTCGCCAAAGGGAAACGATGGCTCGCGTGTAGAAGAACAAACGTTTCGTGGACACGCGAGGAAGACGGGTACGACTACCGAAAGCGAGGACGGTGTGCAAATGGCGAGTAACCCTCGCAAGGACTTTACCAAGTATCGACGATTTGGTACTGTAGGCTCTAAAGCCTGCGCGAGAGCAGAACCCCTTCGAGGAGGTCACATTTCGTGGCACCTCGTACGAAGAAGATCGTATTCGTCAAAGACAGGAATGTCATGAAGTGACACGAGATCCGACGCCCTTTGTGAATCTTTTTATGGTTGCAGTGTCGACGCGAGGGAGATTAGAACAATGGCCACAGATTTCTGTCGACGGTCGCGGGAACGAGTGGCCTCGGTCGCACGACAACCGAACGAGGAAAAAAATGAGTTTTTTGTCCCCACACCCCGCCATCACCCCCCCTATTAATATTTTTATTGCACGACTAAGCAGGCCTCAGGCTACAAATGATGAGTTGCGGGAGTTCGCAACTACTGCACGGGGGAATCGACAGGAATTGTCTCGAGGGATCTAACGGGGCGAAGAAAAAAAAGACAGAACGTAATGTCGCACGTTCCGCTGTCGACGACAGTCTGTGAAGGTGGTCTCCACGGATCGTGAGAATCATGTGCAAAACACGCCTTCAGTTGTGGATCGCGAATTTCCATTTGAAGGAAGCAGTAAGTCTCGCATTCATTTACAGGATGGTTTCCGGTTCCCAATTCACACCAGGAAAAGGGGAAGGGAGAGAACATTGATATGCGCAGAACAGAGGGGAATTCGCACGCAACAGTTCACTTTCAGCACACGCAAACAAAGGAAGAGAGGAATTCGACATGTCTGCTTTGACAACAATCGTAGACGGGACCGCTGCTATGACTGAATTGATTACGCATGGTGACAAGCTCGGGACGATCTGGCCAGGTTGTGCAAATGAAAAAATGGAAAGGGGCGACTCATCTGAGACTGCAATGAGGGTGTAACTTTCCATGGGCATTGAGAAGCAACGCTATCGTTTGGCACTACGGGGACCGTACAGTAGAACCCGGTGGCGGAAATAATCGACTCAAGCGAGCGAGACCGAACGGGTCAGGCAGGTTGATAACGAACCATATTTTTCGTGAACCTCAAAACCCCCCTACCACTTTGTTGACCGTGATAACGGACGTCTACAGTGTCGTCGCGATAACAGTTCAGGGATGACGTCGCTTGTATGGCGTCGACCATACTATATATTTTATGAGAACCGTGTGAGAACAGCCTCGCACTTAAAGAGAAATTTGGGAGAATGAGGAGGAAAATGGGAGACGCACGCTGTGATAAGAGGATGGCAGAAGGAGAATGTGTGAGAAAGAGGAGGGAATGTGACGAGAAAAAGGAGAAGAGAATGGCAGAATGGGGATGCGACCGCAGAGGCGAGACGCATACAAAAAAAAGAGAGAAAAAAAGAGGAGGAAAGTGAGGGTAACGGGGGATACGCAGGTGATTCATTTTATTATCCAAAAGCTACCGGATGACGTCAATAACCAGACGTCACCCCAAACGGGTAATAATCCGAGAACGGATCACGGGGAAGTCGCTCTGAGCGGCGGGTCAGTGAGGTGGCACACCCAAGGATTTTTCCTTCGGGAGTGAGGTAACGAGTCGAGCAAGGACTCGCAGATCATCGAGGGAAGCCCCTTGGAGAGCTTCACCTTCGATGCCATGAGCGCGGAGCAATGTGCAGTAGATGTCAATGGCTCCGTCGCTCTTTTTGGGAATTGATAGGGACGGTGGGGAAGACAACGCTTCCCTAACCGACAGAGTTTCGATATGCCCTGCTGAGGGGATATCGACAGCAGGTGGAGCAGCAGCAGGGGCTGCAGGGAGAGGGGAATCGGGAGCAGACGGTCGGGGGCAAACGTCGTCTGCGCGGGGATCTACGGCTCGTATGGGAGCTACGTCAGGGGTTGGAACTTGGTTGCCGAATTGGCGACTGAGGCGCGCTTCGGAGGGAGAGCAGAAGGCGGATGTCCAAGGGTTGAGCCAGACAAAGTCACCCGCGGCACTGTGACTTCGACCGGGAGAAAAGGACGGGCGTCGCCTCGCGAAGGATCGGGATGAGTTGATAGGGAGAACAACATCCCAGTCGACCTGATTGATTTTTTCGAGTAAGGAGTGCAGTTCGAAGTCGGTGTCTCCTCCGCCCAAGGGCACAGTATAGTCCAAAAGGCGCATGAGCTCGACGAGCTTCGGAGGAAGATACCAAAGCCGCCAACAATCGTACGCCTCCGAGAGCAAGGTGGCGGCTACCTTCACGCACCACTCCGTCAAAAAGACAACCCACAACCCGTGACGAGGATCAGTGAGATGGCTTCTAAAGTAGGTAAGGATGGGACCGAGCTCTGCCCAAAACCCTTAGCAGACCTCAAATTGTCCCCACCATGAGGGGAGTTGCTGGTACCGGTTGGGGTAGTGTGACCGAGCAATTTCCCCCGCCTCAACCATTTGGTAAGCTAGGAAATATCCCGTGTCCGATCTCATCTTACGCTCGAATCGGACCGTATGCTGGAAGAAGGGGATGTTCCCGCGTTTCATATATCAGAAATTGAGGGGGAGGACTGCGCGCGTGTATGACATGGCATCGTTAGTCACCGTCAGTTGGTTATGCCACAGGCGGTCCGCCTCGAGCACGGGGTCACCCCGTGTCCAGCTGAGGAGGTTGTCAAGGTAATCACGCTCCCCCTCCGTGCGAAACTTCCACGTGTGACATCCGAAGGACGGAGGGATGGGAGCATCGGATAGGGATAGGTCGAGACGGTCGAGAACGGCTTCCATGAACCGCAGGGATAGGCCCTGTCGGCCACGAGGGGAGGAACGACGCAGGATAGAGGGGGGAATGGCGACACGGGCACGCCAATCGTAGGAGGAAATGGCTTGAAGGGAAAGGTGACCCGGGAGCATCCCCGCACCGTCGGCAAAGTCGCGCCCGATGCTAGTGACGTCGCGCACGTCGATGGCGGAAAACCAAGGAGTGGCCGCGTACAGTAAGGGATAGTCGCGCATGGATTTACCTTGGAGCTCCGCTAGTGAGGGGTATCGAAAAGGGGCTGATGAAGGATGGAGATCG
This sequence comes from Chondrus crispus, assembly GCF_000350225.1. NCBI lineage: Eukaryota > Rhodophyta > Florideophyceae > Gigartinales > Gigartinaceae > Chondrus > Chondrus crispus. The sequence goes on from NW_005179156.1 coordinate 84,100, forward strand.
GGATGAAAGGCCGGTTCAGGAATGTTGGTATCCGGGGGAAGTCGTGGTATGGAAGGAAGGTCGCTAAGAATGGAAGGCGTGTGTGATAAGCCCACAACGCGGCGACAGCGGGTGGTATGTCCGACAGTGGGATCCGATGAAGGGAACATGGAGATCGTCTTACTCTCACGCAAGCGGCGACCGATGGTCGGAAGAAAAAGGAAGAAGTTGGGAAGCAAGGGAGTGAAGCCGCTGCGCTAGAGCGCTCAGAAGGGGGATATGTAGTGCAATACCCGCCTCGGGTAGGGGAAAGAAAGGAAGTGAAAAAGGAAAAAAAATTGGATACTGTAGTCCGGGTTTGGGGGACACACGTGTGCGACGAAGCGCACGATTATTTTAATTATTTAATTTATTTACTAATTACATCTAGAATCTAGAGCCGGGAGCTACTGTACTCGCCCCGGCGGGGCTCTATATAACTTAGCCCTTTGACCAAACAAGTCAATAAACCAACCCGAGTTGCCGGAGTTGAATGTCGCCTTGGTCGAAGTCCGTCTCTACCAAGACGCTCCCTTTTACCTAAGCCTACGGCATCCTCTATTGCTTGGGGGTCCCCTTTTCTCTTTCTTTTATTTCCCTATCCTTTTCTATCTCTAATTCTACCTATTTTCCCCTTATCTTGTGTTGGTGCCATCGGCCTCGGTTGCGACCGAACCGGTGTAGGTGTCTTTGCCATCGGGCGACACAGTTGACGTAGCGCTGCTACTGTGACCCATTTTCCGACGGAGACCGTTGCAACGACGTCTCCCTCGAAGGGCTCCGTCGTGTTACGAGCCAGTGCTGGTGCCATCGGCCTCGGTTGCGACCGAACCGGTGTAGGTGTTTCGAGCCATCGGGCGGCACGGTTGACGTAGCGCTGCTACTTTCATTTCATCCCATCGTGCTGCGTAGCGACGCCCCCGTCGCAGGCCTTGTCTCGCCACAAGGTGTCGAAGAAGTTCAACGAGCATTGGCCTTACAACCCAGTGGAACCGGGGTATCTACGTACGCGCCCCACCCCACACTCGTCGAGCAGTTCTCTTTGCAAGTCTCTACCACACCGATCCCGGGCCAGGCTATTTCTGTGCCCCCTGCATCAGGGATCTGAGCTACTACGAGTCGCAAGCTCGTTTCAACGGAGAAGGGAGAGTCGGACACTCCGCAGCGCTGTGCCATCTGCAGTTCTTCTTTTTGTTGCTGTTGGTGTTTTTGCTGGATCATCGGACCGCGGTCTCTGCCCGACAGGCGCATTGCACTACAGCGGACCAGCTCGCCGTGCCGGTCCTCCTCGGCACGGCCTTCATCGATACGCACATGCGATGTATCGACATCGAAGCTAAACGAACGGAGCTACGCCAAGGCGGTTCCGTCGCCATCGTCGACGGAAAGGGGGAGTCGACTTCCCCTACCAGGCGACACGGGCGACAAACGGGTCCGCCAGACGTACGCAAGGAGGCCCCGCAAGCGATCCGAATCGCCCGCTGGGTTACCATCCCCGCGATGTCACAAGCCCGAGTGCGTGTGACAACCGCAGTGAGGGGCCTCGTGTTCCTGGAACCCAAGCCCTCACTCCAACACCGACATGGAGTGAGGCTGACGAATGGCGTCGCGGAGGCCCTACCGAATCAGACCTTCGACGTCATCGTCGCAAATTTCTCACGACGAGAAAGGAGGCTTCCGAAGCACACCGTCGTGGGATACGCGAAGCGCAACCCCCTCGCGATCCTCACTCCCGAACGTAAGGTCGCCGAGGGGATGGCACACGCGCTACACCTGACCGACTTGACCGATCAAGTCGGTGGGGTAGGAGTTGGCCGATCCAACTCCGACGATAAGACCACCCCCCGAGGCAGGGGGGTCGACCCGGACGAACGGTCACCTTTGTGCCAACCGACGGCGAGGGGTACTGTACTCCCCCAGCAAAAGGATCCCGAAAATCCACCGACGGATTGGGAAAAAGAGATCGACCTGTCATACATCGACGATGACAAGCTCCGTGGCCACGTACTCGAGATGCTCCGTAAGCACTCGAGTCTGTGGAGCAGTGCGCTTGGAACGATTCAAGCCACGGAGCACCGCATTCCTCTCGAACCAGGAACGAAACCGATTCGTTCTATGCCCTATCGGAAGGGCCCGGCCATGCGCGAAATGGTCGCGAAGGAGGTCAACAAGATGTTGAACGCAGGGGTTATCGAGCCCGCGAGCACCGAGTGGGCGTCCCCCGTGGTGCTCGTACCGAAGAAAGACGGCTCTCTTCGGTTCTGCGTGGACTACCGGCGTCTCAACGCGAAGACCGCAGCGGATTCGTATCCGCTGCCACGGATGGACGACTGCATCGACTCGTTAGGAGATGCAGCCGTCTTCACCACGTTGGACTTGTGGTGCAATACGCACCTGAAAAGGGGGGTGAAAAGAAAGGAAAATAATTGGATATGATAAGTGGTCCGGGTTGGGGGACACACGTGTGAATAATTGCACAGTTTTAATTTTCAATTATTTTATTTTATTTAGTTAATTAGTTGGCATTAATTTTGCTCACATTAGATTAGATCTAGGATCTAGCGCCGCGAACTACTGTACTGGCTCCGGCGGGGCGATATATACCTTAGCCCTCTGACGACGAAGTCAGTAAAGGTAACCCGAGTTGCCGGAGTTGAATGTCGCCTTGGTCGAAGTCCGTCTCCACCAAGACGCTCCCTTTTACCTAAGCCTACGGCATCCTTCAGCGCTCGGGGGTCCCCTTTTCCTTATCAATTTTCCTTTACTTCCCTATTCTAATTTCCCTTAATCTTGAGTTGGTCCCACCTTGTAGGATTGCGATCCGCACCGTGACGTCATTTGCCATCGGGCTTCTGTGTTGGTGCACCAGTGGTGCTTTTCTCAGTGTTAGTTCCATCGGAATCTGGTTGCGACCGATCCGTTGTGGGTACTTTGCCATCGGGCAGTACGACGGTGTAGCGCTGCTCCGTTTACTTCTTTCCCGACGGGCTACGTTGCGATGTCCCCGTCGAAGACCTTATCAAGGGTATAAGGTGTACAAGGCGCTCTTCGAGCATTGGATTTACGACCCATCGGACCAAGTTTACCTAAATGTGGTGCAATACGCACCTGAAACGGGGGGTGAAAAGAAAGGAAAATATTTGAGTATGAAAAGTAGTCCGGGTTGGGGGGCACACGTGTGAATAATTGCACAGTTTTAATTTTTAATTATTTTATTTTATTTAGCTAATTAGTTGGCATTAATTTTGCTGACACTAGATTAGATCTAGGATCTAGCGCCGCGAGCCACTTTAGTGGCTCCGGCAGGGCGATATATACCTTAGCCCTCTGACCGCTAAGTCAGTAAAGGTAACTGTAGTGCAATGCGCCTGTTAGGCAGAGACCAAGGTCCGACGGTCCAACACGAACAACAACAACAAAAACAACAACTGCCAACGGCACAGCGCTACGGAGTGTTCGAAGCTCCCTGTCCTCTTTAAGCGGGTTTGCGGCCCGCAGTAGCTCGGATCCCTGATAGGGGGGGCAAAGAGAAGGGTCCAGCCCGGGATCGGTAAATGGTGGTAGACACTTGTAAAGGCAACTGCTCGACGAGTTCGGAGGGGTGTTTCGATAAACCTGGTCCGATGGGTCGTAAATCCAATGCTCGAAGATCGCCTTGTACACCTTATACCCTTGATAAGGTCTTCGACGGGGACGTCGCAACGTAGCCCGTCGGGAAAGAAGAAAACGTAGCAGCGCTACACCGTCGTACTCCCCGATGGCAAAGTACCAACAACGGATCGGTCGCAACCAGATTCCGATGGAACCAACACTGAGAAAAGCACCACTGGTGCACCAACACAGAAGCCCGATGGCAAATGACGTCACGGTGCAGATCGCAATCCTACAAGGTGGGACCAACTCAAGATTAAGGGAAATTAGGATAGGGAAATAAAGGAAAATTGGTAAGGAAAAAGGGGACCCCCGAGCGCAAAGGATAAAGTAATCTGTAGTTAAAGGGAATGTCTTGTAAAAGACGGACTTCAACCAAGGCGATATCAGACTCTGGCAACTCGGGTTACCTTTACTGACTTGGTCGTCAGAGGGCTAAGTTATATATCGCCCCGCCGGAGCTAGTACAGTAGCTCGCGGCGCTAGATCGTAGATCTAATCTGGTGTCAGCAAAATTAATGCCAACTAATTAACTAAATAAAATAAAATAATTAAAAATTAAAACTGTGCAATTATTCACACGTGTGTCCCCCAAAACAAGGACTACTTTTCATATCCAAATATTTTCCTTTCTTTTCACTCCCCTTTCCAGGTGCGTATTGCACTACAGTAACCCGAGTTGCCGTAGTTGAATGTCGCCTTGGTCGAAGTCCGTCTCTACCAAGACGCTCCCTTTTACCTAAGCCTACGGCATCCTTTGCGCTCGGGGGTTCCCTTTTCTTTTTCCTTTATTTCCTTATTCATTTCTATCTCTAGAACTATTTTTCCCTTAATTGTGTTGGTTCCACTGGAGTTGGTTGCGACCGATCCGGTGTAGGTGTTTTAGCCATCGGGCAGCACGTTGTGTAGCGCTGCTACTGTTTCAAGTTCCGTCGGAAGGCTGTTGCGACGACGCCTCCGTCGAAGGTCTTACTGTATAAGACAGAGTTGGTACCACCTACTATGTTGCGATCGCGCTGGTGAGGGTGTTTTTAGCCATCGGGCAACACGTCGGTAGTAGCTTTGCTACACGGTTACGATCCCGTCGGGTAGTGCTGAACAAGCCCCCGTCGAAGACCTTGAAATATACCCAAGGTGGTGAAGACGCTCGTCGAGCATTGGCCTTACAACCCAGCGAACCGCGGTTACATCCTCGTAGACAAGCCCAATCCGCACTCGTTGAGCACTCAAATCTTCACAAGTCTCTACCAACATTATCCTCCCGGGCCGGGCATCTTTCCTTAACCCCCCCGTCGGAGCTGAGCTACCGTGGGCCGCAAGCCCACACAAGGGGAAAGGGAGTCTCGAACGCTCCGTAGCGCGTGCCATCGGCAGTGATTGTTGCTGTTGTTGTTTTTCGTCTTTTTGTTTGACCGTCGGACTGTGTTCGCGGCCTGCCAGGCACATTGCACTACAAAAGTGGTCTCCCGACGTAGAATTGTTGGTGTACAGGAGACCTGATCAAGAATTTTGGCTACGAAAGTCCCGGTCTGGAGACGCACTGCAAAAGTGGTCTCCCACCCTAGAATTGTCTACAGCAAACCCGACCTAGAATTGTGTCGACGACAGCTTCGGTCTAGAGTTACACTACAACGGTGGTCTGGGTGACTGAGTCTCTTTTTTATTTTTGTTTGTAACTTTTTTTTGTGTAGGTTCGCTCGTACGAGCGATGTCGACAAGCGCACCCGGGGACGTCGGTCCCGGGGCCTGTAGGAGCAGATCGGCAAGGGCGTCGAGGATCCCGCGGGGTCCTCGCACCCGAAGCCAGGCCAATACGGCCACGAATCCCGAAGGTCAAGAATCCCCGACGGGAGTTGAAACCAACAAGGATAACCTATCCTACAGGTTCGAGAAGATGGGAGAGGAAATCCGCCAAGAGATGACGAAAAATCTCGAGGCTGAATTAGCCCTCGTCCGGAAGCAACTGGAGTTGCAAGCATCCAAGTTCCACACTGTTTTAGGAGAGCTATCGGCTCGAGTGGATCTCGTCGAGAAGGAGCGAGGTGAGGCGACCGACGGTCTGGAGCCGGAGGTCCTAGCTTCGTTGAAAAGTTCATTCAAGGACGCAAGGCGCGACGCGAATCAAGCTTTGGAGTGCTTAGGTAAATTTAGAAGCAGTATCGACGACAGGTTCGACCGCGCCGCTCATCGTCTCAAGGACCTTGAACAGGTCGCCGGGCAAGAGCTGCTCCCAACGGGTCGAGAAGGCGACCGTCGATCGAAGAAGGACAAGGCCGCTGTACAGCGGAGTTCCAAGTCGAAGACTTCGAAGAAGATTCTGCGATGCCGGAGCAAGAGTCATGGTAATGACGAGCCGGAGGACCAAGACTCCATGACCGAGTCAAATGGTCTTTCCGAAGATGGTGACGACGGTTCGTCGAACCATGCCAGCGATTCGGAACATCGTTCAGAGGAAGGAAAGGAATATCGCAGTGCAAGGAAATTACCTCCAGACGGAGCGGCATCATTTCGTCCGCCTTGCGGAGAGACAAGGACGCGGAGCCCGAAGATGTCGCAACGCGGCGCGGGCCGCAATGGGAGGAGTTGGAGGAGCTGAATCCGACCAACTACCTCTTCAAGAAATTACTTTCGTACCGAACGTACCGCTTGCCACACCCGCAGACATATTTGTCAAGTTCCCGGCGGACCGCCGTGCAAAAAATCAGGAGAGATATTCCGCCTAAGGAAGAAGGACAACACGTTCACAGGTGAGGACGGGGTCCTTGTGTTGGATTTTTTGGCAAAATAAGTTTAAGAGTTTGATACTCAAGAAATGAACGAGGGGCAAGCGATCCGCTTGTTGCCCGAATTTCTAAGCGGCATCGCCCTGAGACAGTACACTTCGGTGTCTCAGACGGCCGGGTCCCACCACAGAAAGGTATCCACTTGACCGGAGACCGTACAGTGGTTGTTGAGGAGTTTCGCAACCGACGAGGCGATCCGTCAAGCCGTGCTCGCATTGCGAGAAGTTCAGCAAAGACCGTCTGAAGACGAGATGGAATTTTATATCCGTCTGACGGACGTGAGCAATCGATGTGGAAACGTATATTCGATGGAAGAACAAATGACGATGTTTATTGAAGGACTCGATTCGAGTATCAAGCCGATGGTATCTCAATACCGACAAGACAATCGGGACGTTTCGTTTTTGAGACTAGTTAATTACGCGAAGGTGCATCGCTCGGCGAGCCGCGCTAAGGACCAGAAGACCAAGAAGGTCACGATTCAGACGCCGTCGACGATCAGGGCGGGTAAGAAGCCGAGGTCTTCTTATCCCGGTCATAGAAGTCTGGGCGCCGTTCAGTTAGCCGAGACAATCTCCGCGTCGGATGAACGCGGTGCGCACGGAAGCAGCAAAAATCAGTATGAAGGAACCTTGGTAGCCGAAGGCAATTTTATTGAGCCATCGGAGGGCTACGGACACGAGGACTACGTGGCAAGCGGGTCGTCAACTTTACCGACGCCCACATACACGACGGAGTCGTTTTCAGAGCCCACGGATCCCGTGATAATGTTTCGGGGGCGCGGCCACACTCCGGCGCCGCGCATTCCGATGGAAGACAAGGGTACGACGTTTCGAAGGCCAGGCTGGATCGGAGGGCCGCAACGTCAAGGAAGGCCGCCGGCCCGTGGAGGGCCTAAGCCGCAATATCCCGTCAAGATGCACAGACTGGTGTGCTATCATTGTTACGAAAAGGGGCACGCTGCGCCAACGTGCATTCTTTCCCTCCGGGAAATGCACCGAGTTTTGGAAAATTATGAGGCGTTGTCTCGGATGGAGAGGTTAAAGATACCATCGACGAGTTACCTGAAGGTCAAGAATTAGTTCGATTTGCAGACGGCGAGCACGCCGAGTGCTTTAACGCCGAGGCCGAACCAGCCCTTCGGAAGACCGCCGCGGGGCCCGCGTCGTCGGACGTGAGAAGGATCCCGCAGCGGCAGGAAAACTAGAGAGGGGAATCTCGCATGAGCCACGAGAGGCACAGAGTCGACGCACTGTGCCCGGGGCTCGGCCCCGTTCCCCGTCTCTAAGGGAAAAATCAGGCCCCGATGAGGAGGTTGTTTGATTCGTGGATAAGCCCAAAGGGCCAGCTCAAGTCAAGAAAATTTTGAGCCGAGCCCGAGATCATCCGCTGGAAGAAGTTCGGAGACCCTGGTACAGGGTTAAGCGAAGGGAGTGTCTCGAGAAGATTTTGGTTCTTGCGCGAAAAATCTACAAAGTTTACGCGGACATTGGACCAACAGTCGGACTGATGAGTCGGGTGTTGTCGGTATTACACACCGGCGCCCGACCAAACCTTGTGCGAAAATCGGAACTCCCGGCTGGAATGGAATCTCTAGTGTCCTACGGACCGACCCAAGACATTGGCGACGCGAACAATAGGCCACTCCGGACTCTCGGCACAATTACAATGCCTGTGAGACTTGGAAAATTTGTGGCCGCAGCCGAGTTTATTGTATGCGGAAAACTAGCAGTCCCGCTAATTCTAGGCGCGAACTACTGTGGCCAGTTTGTGGAAGCAGTTCATCCAAGGAAGAAAACGGTTGAGTTGGCGGATTTCTGGGAGGTTCCGATAGTTAGGCGGTTCTCGACGAGAAAAGGGAAGAAGAATCTCGTCCCGGGAGAGGACGAGAATGAGGGAAAGGTGGAGCGAATTTCCCCTAAGGTAAAAGTGGCAAGAGCCACGACCATCGAGCCAGGGACGCAACGCGTCGTGGAATGCACCTCGAAGAGGGCAGGCTTGGTCGTGGTTCAGCCGTACTCGTCGTTGTACGAAAGGCACTGGTTGACGTGCACGAATGGTGTCGTTCAGGTTGAGCCTGGCAGGCCATTTCGTTTACTCGTTGCGAATTTTAGGACGTACCCTGTCAGGGTGCAAAAAGGCCAAGTGGTGGCAGAATTATTACCGCACCCGAGAGCCGCGCTCGAGAGCAAAACCACCATTGGTGAAGTTCTCGGAATTCAAGAAAGGAAGAAGGAAAATTTTCCTAATTTCACCAAGACGCCTACGGGCGAGACAAGATGCGAACCGTCGGATCAAGATCGCGACGAACAGCAAGGAGAACGGGAGGAAAGGCTCTCCGCGACGGCAACGACGAAGCCGGAGCGGCGGATTGAGCCTCCCCCGCCGGACGTGGAGGAACTCGACCTGAGCCACGTGCCGGACCGGCTGCGCGAAAGATTCCGTCGGATGTTAAAAAATATTCCCGCATGTGGGATGGCACCCTCGGTGAGATCAACACCACGGTCCACCGGATTGAACTGGCTCCGGACACAAGGCCAATTGCATAAGCTCCCTACCGAGCCGGTCCAAAGGCTCGGGAGGTCGAGGACGCAGAAGTACAGAAGATGTTAGAAGCAGGAGTCATCGAACCGGAGCAGTCAGAATGGGCTTCGCCCCTTTTATTAGTGCCGAAGCCGGACGGATCGATGCCCTTTTGCGTAGACTATCGCCGGTTAAACGCGGTAACGGTGAAGGACACGTACCCTTTACTGCGCATGGATGAGTGCCTGGACTCGCTTGGTGACACCAACGTCTTTTCCGCGTTGGACGCGATTTCCGGGTATTGGCAGATGCCCATCCCTGAGCGCGACCGCGACAAGACCGCATTTTCGTGTCACTCAGGACTGTATCGCTACTCAAGAATGCCCTTCGGGCTAACTCACGCGCCAGCGACGTTTCAGAGAGCAATGGATATCCTGCTCTCTCCGTTCCATTGGAAATGCTGTTTGGTGTATCTGGATGACACCATAATTTTTAGCAAGTCGTGGGAGGAGCACATCGTGCACGTGGATGAAATACTTTCTGTATTGGAGAAGGCAGGTGTGAAGCTCAAGCTTCGCAAGTGCGATTTTTTCGTCGAAAAGATCAAGTACCTGGGCCACGTCGTTCAGCCAGGTACATTGGAAATGGACGCTGCGCGAACCGTCGCATTGGAACAAGTGAGGTACCCTCAAACGCAGACCCAGCTCAGGAGCTTTTTGGGACTTTGTAATGTCTACCGCAGATTCGTTCCGCATTATGCGAAAATCGCGCATCCGCTCAATCAACTGTTGAAGAAGGGACAACCAGTCCAGTTGGATGGATTCGACGAACCGTGCGAAAAAGCTTTTCATAAGCTCAAGGACGCTATCTTGGCGGCACCGGTGTTGGCGCTGCCGAAGAAGGACCTACCCTACTCGGTAGACACCGATGCAAGCGACTATCAAATCGGCGCTGCATTATTTCAAACGCATCCGGATGCGCAACGTAAACCCATCGGGTTCTTCTCAAGAACGTTATCCGCTGCCGAGAGAAACTATTCTGTATCAGAAAAAGAACGTCTAGCGGTAATTTGGACCGTACAGACTTTAAGACACATATCTATATGGCGAGCACTTCATTGTGCATACCGACCATGCCTCATTGAGGTGGTTGATGAACGTAACCGACCCCAGCGGGAGAATAATCCGATGGAGGCTACGCCTCTCGGAATTTGATTTCGAAATCAAGTACAAGAAGGGCAAGGCGAATAGTCAAGCTGATGCCTTGTCAAGATTGCGGACCGCAGGAGAAACCGTCGACGAAATCGACGACGAAATCCCATGCTTTATGGCCGAACCGGCCGAGGGAACAGTGGAGGAAGAGGACAGTTTTGACGCGTTAGACAACATCCTCGCTTTTGAGGGGGGGGACCGCCCCTGAGCGCCTCGATCAATTCCAAGCTGTCACTCCGGAGGAGCTCATTCGCAAGCAGGCCGTCGACCCCTTCTGCAACCGCATCGAGGAAGAAATGGACGCCGGAAAAGGTGAGAACGTTCAGCACGGAGACCGAGGAACTCGAAGGAACTCTATGCCGTACCGCGGCGGAGTTTGTACAAGTGGTGATACCGCAATCGTTAAGGGACCGCGTCCTATTGTTGAGCCACTACGCAAAATTGGCAGGCCACCCGGGAGGCAGGAAACTTTACAAGGCTTTGAGAAGATATTTTTATTGGCCTACGATGGCCCTAGACTGCTATGCAGTCGCGAAGAATTGCGCTGCATGCGCGCGGGAGAGGGTGAAGTTAAGAAGAAACACGAAGGAAATGAAGCTGTTCACGCCCAAAGCTCCGCTGGAGTTTGTCGCCATCGACATCCTCGGCGAGCTAATTACAACTAAACGAGGAAATCGGTATATTCTCGTGATCAGCGATCGATACTCGAAACTGGTACGAACCGTACCGTTGAAGAAGATATCAGCTGCGCACATTGCACAAGCCTTCGTTCACCATTGGGTATTCGTGTACGGACCGCCGGTCAAGCTGCTGTCCGACAATGGAACACAGTTCATGGCCCGGTTCTTTCAGAACGTCTGTCGAATTCTCGGCATCCGCAATGTGTTCACGACTATGCACCACCCGCAAGCCAACGGCCAAGTTGAGAGGTTTAACCGCACGCTGACTTCCGCGTTGCGAAAATATGTTGGAGAGCATCCCAAGGGCTAGGACTTATTTAGCGACGCTGTGGCGTTCGCATACAACACGCAAGTTCATCGAACTACGAACATTGCGTCCTTCGAGCTGGTGTTAGCTCGGGCGCCGAGAAGCATTGCGTTACAAGCGCAGCCAACTTTGGAAGGATTTAGCTCGAATCGAGCGTACTACCTGAAATGGCAGTCGTGGTTGGAAAGCCTGATGAAAGGCGCTGGTAAGAGCTTGCGGAAAGAACAAGCGCGCTACAAGCGAAATTTCGACGCAAGGCTCCGCAAGTCGAAGTATGACATCCCTCCAGGATCATACGTATTCCTTCGGAAAGAGCAAGGCACGGCTACGGAGCCGAAACATAAGTTGGCACAAGTGGCTACGGGCCCATATCAAGTGAAGGAGTCAACTGAGAATACGGTCGTCATTGCCATCGGCGACCAGGAAGAGCACGTGTCGCGAGATAGAGTCGAATTAGCCCCTAGTCCCATGGACTACACGCCGATAGTCGAGCTACGACAAGCGCTACAACTCCTCAATCGAGAAGGGGAACGAGAAGAACCCGCCGCGCACGCGAAGGATAGGACGGATGACGCACCTTTGATAAATCAGGAAGCTGTGGGCATCCCGCCCGATCTACAAGCGATGGGAGGCTCGGAAGAGCAGGATGAGGATGAGCCGCTGGCTCTTCGGAAAGGGGACGGACAGTTGGACACGCAAGAAGAAGGAACCGGAGGTCAGGAGTACGTGATCGACAATATAGTCGACCACGCTTATCAAGATGGAAAATTAATTCTCAAGGTGGAATGGTATGGCTACGCGATTGAGGACGCAACGTGGGAGCCGATTTCTCAGCTACCGCGCAGCGCAGTGGTGACCTATTTCCGGAGGAAGAAACTGCCCCTCCCGCCACAAGTCGCACGCGCGAGACCAGGATGAGCTCCATACGAAATGTGATGATGGAAAGCGAAAGGAAGACGCGAGCCGCAACCAGTTTCCTATGTTTTTACTTTCTTAACTATTCTGTTTCGTTTTTGTTTTTTTGGTTGCTTTGTTTTCTTTTATGTTTGTTTTCCCTTCCCGAGACGCACCTAGGTCGGCGATCCCGAAGCGAGCGCGCGAAGTTCTAGGAAGAACACGACAGGCGCCCAAGGGTGACAGGGGATTGCGAACCGCCGACCGTGATTAAGGCTATAAGCTGTATCTCGAGTGGAGGAAGAGGTCTGTTCTACAAGGGAACGAGTGTGAAGAGACGATTGGAGTAGAAGGGGATGCGTCAGATTGACGAGTGTGCTACCTTCGAGATAAGGTAGAAGGTTGGGAGAGGATGCAGTCGATGGGCGACTGCACGCGGACGAGGCGGATCAAGACGACGTGTAAGAGGCGAGGAATGAGCATAGCAGAAGTAAGGCGCCTCGGCAATGGCGAGAAGGAAAGATGAGATGAGACGGGCAGGTATGCGTGGCTTAACGCTCATGGAGACAGAGCGGCAAGATGCGCCACATCAGGGAGTGACGAAGTCACTGCAGCCTCAGGTGGAGACAATGCGAAAATTACGTAGGATCACGCGTCGCATGGGTGTGCACTGAAAGGCACGTTTAGATCAGGGATCCATGCTCGTCTGAATCAGTGTGAACGGGAATGCTTGTGAGGTTTTTCACGTATAGATAAAGGACAAGTGGTGCGCGTTAACGCGCAAGACTACACCGTGTGGGGGGGGGCCAATTGTTTTGTCGTTCCTGTTGACTTCGTCAACAACGAGAATTGGCTCGACGTCTTCATCAAGGCGATCAACCGCTTGCTTTTCAGTCGGCCGATCAGCTCCTGTCCCAATCTCTGTTTCGTTCCTGTTTTCTTTTCTTCTTTTTTTTGTAATGTCAACGACACAATGCAACTGCGCCCGTCGACCCGCTGACGAGGCCATAGCTCACGCTTCTACTTTACGTTCGCCCCAGCCGTGAAGCAACACACGCAGACGAAGTGAAGGATCGAAGACACCGTCTTGGTTGAGCTGAACAGCGAGGCTTGGTACAGTATTGTATTCGACGACTCCTACTAGCGCTATTTATGAACGCCTATGTGAACACCGCTGGTGTGTGGGAAAGGAGGACGACCTCCGGTCGACGGGAGGAAGAAGTTGGAAATTTTTCGAGAACGAGGAATTTGTAGTTGGAGAAGAATTGCGTAACGGAGACGCACTACAGTGGGGCCGCATGAAAAAGGTCGTGGATGGAGGGAGAATTGTCAAGGATTCGGGTGAGAACAACGGCAAAGAGGGAAGAGGACCTCCGATGCCCGGGGAAAAATTAGTATCAGAGTTTTGACACGGAGGACGTACAGTGTCATCGCACGAGCAAGAGGATATTAGCAAGGGAAGTGAAAGCATGCGTCCCGAGGAGACTTTGTTTAAGTCGTACGTGCCTACCGGAGTGGTTCTCTCAGGCAAAAGAAAATTGATCGTTAGACGAGGGAGAGGAGTACGTGTCGGGGACGGGCAAGAGAATGGACCGCATCCCTGGAGAGGGCCCGAAAGCTCGGCGATTTTGCCGATTGTCCGCGGCGTGTGCTGAGGAGAAATGGGAGCGCACGGATTCAGCGAGTGGGTCAGAGACGAAGAGCCACTTTGATTTCGAAGGGAAAGGCAGCAGTTACCCTTGGGCACCTCCGATGGGAAGATGAATTTTTACGACCAAGTCAGTGGATACACGTGTGGACGTGTGCAGGTGAAAATTCTTGTTACGAAATCAGTAGTTATCACGATCAAAAAAACGCGTTGTTCGACGCAGCGCGATCTAACCCCGCTCTCGCTCCGACACTGCTACAAAGTCGCATCCCGTCGCAGCTATCAACCAGATCACAATCGCTGCCGACACGCTTTTGGAAAAAATAAGGAGGGGCAGTGAATGACGCCCCGTGCTACGGGCTACAGGCAATTGAGGATCGTGTCGATGGGCTCGGAGAATTGGAAGAAAAAGAGAATTACTGTCGATCGCGCAGCCGTCGGCGACAGCACTAACTGGCGACGCAAATCGTGCGAAACAAGAGAATACCTACCACGTTTCTCACAAACGCCTGATGGACAGCTCGACACCACTTCAGGACTGTTGTGTTCGACAGTCGGACGAAACGCGAAGGAGATCCAGACGGCAACGGACCTGAGTCGCCGTCAACATGTTTGTTCCGCGACCGAGTGCAGGGAGTTGGAACCGAGGCGGCTCACGGAGATCGACCTGAACCGTGGCACGCCGCCTCGTCGACCTTGACCCATCAATATTGTCGTGCTCCCAAAGATCGAAATGTGATCTACTTTCTCACTAGTTAATTTTTTTTGAAGAGGTTCCGGTCGCGAGCAAACGGAAGCTCAAGGGCCAGAGCTTCCCTGTGATCCTTTGAAAGTATTTTTGACGCTGACGTCGAAGCTTCGTGCAATTCGTAAGATTAACGATCTCGGAACCGACCAGCAGGTCCGACGCCGTGACACGAACCGGGTATGCTCAGTGTACCTATGCAGTGTCCTGTGTACTCTAGCACCCAACGAGTATGCTGTAACGGTCGACAACTAGCCAGAGATCAAGGACGTTGTTTTAGCCGGCTGCCCAGGTCACCTCCACCGCGTAACCGAAAAGGACAACCTATTTATATATGTTTTTTGGACATGTCGGGGAGAGCGGAGCGGAAGTCAATATGACCACAGCAAAATGGACTTTCGCACGTAATCAGTCACTGGCAGAAGGAGAAACTTGTTGACCTCGCCACTTTGAAGATCGTAGACGAGGTGTCCCCTGCACAGGCTTTGAGAACGCGACAGGAGGCACTCACGACGTCATCACCGTGCCATTTCAAGGACAAAATTTAAACGGGGCGTTTGAGCATTGTGCACGGAACTCACCCTTGAGATCGGCGGGTCTGACCGAAGGGATCGAGCATAGCCATGACCCCTACTTCGTTTTTATTTCGACCTATCAAAGCTTCTCCGCGACTTATCAAGGATGCCAATTATGAGTTTCGCCGAAGAAGCAGCGAGGACAATAGGACACTGTCCGTTTGGCAGACGGAGTTCGAAAATAAGTGGGAGGAAAAATGGGGAAATTGTCGGAGACCTGAACTGGAGTGGGTTACCACCCTGATAGGCACAAAAGGAGAAATGGGGGATCGATTCGAGTTTCGATTACTCCAGGAGCCCTACATGTTTCATGTGTAGCTATCGTCCCGAGACGGAATCTCAGAGGAGGCAATCATGTGTTGGGGAGCTGGGATATGGTCTCGTGGAGGCGTGAACATGAGCATCGGGAAAGCCTGAAGGTTAAGAAAGATGGGGGCCTTTCTGAAGGTCGAGAGCGGTCCGTGGGCAGATCAATGAAAAACATAGAGGGCGTGACCCCCCAGCCGGCGATCTGGTGGACAAGCGGAGGAAAGGAGAAGGAAATAGGGGAGGTGTAACTGCCGTAGCAGAGGTGCCCGACAAAGGGATAAGAGAAGGAAGACAGTAACGAGGAAAAAAGAAGGAAAGAGGGGTTGAGGGAAGAAGCGACCGCATTGACGGTACGCAGAAAAAGAGGAGGAAGACGAAGGCCCGAGGTGTGATCCCGAGATCGGAGGGGGGCACACATGGTACCCAAGGGGGGGACTCGAGGATGAGCGTGCCGTGTTGGATAAAGAGGAGGGAAAGGAAAATGAGGAGAAGGATGACGTACGTGTTGAAAAAAAAGAGGAGGAAAAATGTAACAAGAGGAGGAAGTGGATAGGGGAAGGAAATGCAATTTATTTTCGGTGGAACGAAGGGAAGTGCCGACGATGAGTCAACAATCTCAGAGGACAATGATCCGAACACGGATCGGCAGGGCGCTACCATCGGCAAGGGGTCAATGGGACGATTTACCCCAGAATATTTTTCTTTGGCAGTGTGGCGACAAGTTGCGCCAGTAAGCGCAGGTCAACAAAGGACGCTCCTCGAAGAGCCCCCTCGTTTATTCCGTGGGCACGGAGTAATGTGCGATAAACGCTGGCGGCGCCGTCGTTCTTTTTGATGACATCTGAAGAGGACGGGGAGGTCGAACCTCCCCTGGTCGATTGGACTGCATCGGCAATTGGTGGCAAGGGGGCGGCAACTGGAACAGCCGCAGGAGAAGGGGGACGAGCTGGGACGTGCACAGGGGAAGACGGTGCAGGAGGAGCCGAGGGGGTAAGGGACGAGGAATTTCCCTTCCTTTTTGAGACGGCGTGCACGGACAGACTGTCAGTTTGGATAGATGACGAGGGGACCTCTCTCGTCTCTGATAGAGGTTGACACCTGGCCACTGGAGGTAAATGGGACCGCAAAGGGGATTTGACTTCCTCATTCTCAGGGGCTCTCGTCGCTCTTATCGAAGCATTCACAGGAACAGTGGGGCCGGCCGGATCGCCAGGAAGTGAAGTCGGTGAGACCGGTAATGCCGGGCCAGAACGCAAAGGCTCCCGGAGACAGAGGTCGCGCTCGCGGGGATCCGCAAGGAGGACGGGCAATTCAACCGGAACGGGCGTTTGAATCCCATACTGCCGACTCAGACGCGCCTCGTCGCAAGAACATTGCGATCCCGTTCAGTGGTTAAACCAAGCGTAGTCCCCCGCACCATGATGAGCACGACCAAGAGAGAAGGAGGGGCGTTGCCGGACGAAGGAACGAGAGGAATTTTGACGCGGTATCGAGTCCCAATCGACCTCCTCTATTTTATCGAGGAGAGAATGCAGTTCGGTGTCTGCATCAGCACCGTTCAGGGGAATCGAATAATCGAGGCGTCGCATAAGGCTGATGAGCTGGGGAGGCAAGTACCTGTAGTGTAACCCCATCCCGTGGAACTAGATTTAGATTAGATCACACACGTGTGCCCCATGTGTATCATACGTGTACCACACGTGTACTGTCAGCCCCGATGACTGACAGTACCGGAGCGCAGGACGACCCGCGCTGACTACAGTAGCTCTACAGTACGGTCCGTACTGTACTGTAGTATGATAGACTAACTTGTACATTAAATACTAGGGCAGGCCGGCGGCGGAGGGGAAGGACAAGCACGAGCTTGTCCAGAACCCAAGCCTCTGGTCAAGCTCGCCCCGCTTATTCTAGAACGGGTTCCCACTAGCCCGTATCAAGTTAGGAGCCGAGCGGGCAGGGGACGCGCGAGCACGCGAGCGAGTCTCGATCCGCCTCCGCCCGTCAGCGCTGGCACGTCACCCAGCGCTGCGCCGGGGCGTCGAGGCGTAGATCGGCCTGCTCGTGCGCGCGTCCCCGACCGTACCCGCTCTACCACCACTACCCGGGCTCGCCCGGTTCCGTTAGCTGGGGTTGCTTCCCTTCTCCGATCAGGGTCTAGCAGGACTGTGCATACACCCCCTCGACGTTGGGGTGTTTATGCTACAGTGGTCTCCCGACCTAGAAGACTCCGAAAATCATACTGAGAAGGTTGCCGCTTTCCTCCGCGTCCGTGCTCGTCGAGATAATCGAAGGGTCCGAACCCTCGGTCCACTCCGCACCGGCCGATGTGCGGGCGTCCGCGCTACGCTTTCTACCTGGCGACGGCGCCACAGGTCCTCGAGACCGCGAACCGTCGCTGGACTACTCAGACGGACGCGCTCGCGCGATGTACGAACGCATCACGGGGTATATGTGGGATGTCCGGTTATCCCTTCGTATCGACGTGACCGATCACGTCTACGCCCGCAGTAGGGGCGAGATGCGCTCCCTCCTTGAAGGCAGGTTTGAGCACGCGATTCAGTCCTTAGAGAATCTGCGCGCGCTCGGCGACCACTTGCACTCCGTCTAGTGTTGGTCGACGACGCACGCATCGATTACCCTACGGCGGACGTTGCAGATCGACGCGCGAGTACGAACTCCGGAATACGACGAAACCCGCAGCCTTCCCATCTGCCGAACAGATGGGAGCGTTCTTGCATACGGCTGCAGAAGTCAACTCGACGGGCCGGCGCGCTCGTGAGTTAGAACAGAACTCGGCCGTAAGGTCGCCCAGAGCCCCCTCGAGAGGGCCCGGTGCCACTGTTCCTCCGGCCGCGTCCGATGCGCAGGTGGCCTCCGACTGGTGCCATTACCAGTCCTCGCGCGGAGGATATCAAACCAACGGCCGACGCGAATTTCGCGTCCGAGACTAAAGCTCTGCCGCATGCCCCAGAAGCATGCAGCAGTTGCGACAGGTACCTTACGGGCACGACCAGGACCGTGGAGGAGCCGCTCGCGGATCCGGAGAACCCATGTTCTCCGTCGATCCTCGATGGGGCGGCTACCCGCCGGTGGATTACACCGTGCACCCCGGTCCGGTAGACGTACGTACACTACCCGTCACCCCGTTAGGCGCGTTCGTAAGATGGAACAGGCATCGGCCGAAAGGTCGCCCGGAGGCCCCCCCCCGAGAGGGCCCGGTGCCACTGTACCTCCGAACGCGCCCGACGCGCATGAAGAGAGCCCGACTGGTGCCAACATCAGTCGGGTCACTGGGCAGCGAAGCCCCAAGACGGACGCAAATTTCGGTCCGAGACCCAAGCCCTGCCGCATGTCGCCGGAGACATGCGGCAAATGACACGCGTACCGTTCGTGGACGACAAAAGGCGCGGAGATACCGCCCGCGGATCAAAAGAACCGATTCTCTCTTTCGATCTCCGCTGCGGCGGCTATCAGCCGGTGGATCTCACCGCGCAAACCGGTCCGGTAGACGTCCGTACGCTACACGAATTCGTAAGCGGACTAGCCCCTGCAACCCGGGCCGCAGTGGCTGAGACGGTTCAACTATTGCCCGGACAACAGAAGACAGACCTTCCAATGATCCGCCGTATCGCGACGGCGGGAGGCACAACGTGCCGCGCTCGGCGCGGTTTGCCGCTGCTGGATCCAAAACCGGCAGCGAGGGGGAATCGAACCCCGAGGTCGCATGCGACAAGTTCGCCTGCGGCATCCCTCCACATAGGATAAGATGAGTGGCAGGCCGACCCTGTCCTCATTACGCGAGGCTACAAGCCCGTAGGAGGCCGACCTCCCACGCCAACGTCATCAAGGTCGACCGGACGCTTCGCTACCGCGTACGCCCACACTCCAAGGGCGCCCGGTGGTACGGACCACCGGGTCGCGGAGCTCGACATCTCGCATCGAGATGGAGGAGGCGCTCCGCCTCGCGTGCCCCATCTCACCGATGAGGAGGCACGCCCCACAAGAAGCCACCGAGAACCCCGTGGGTCCGGTGCCGACCACCATCCGCGAAGAACGCGAAGGCGCCCAGGCTTCCGTAAGCCCGGCGCGTGTTACCGAAAGAGAAGACACCCTGACCTCCGTAGGTCAGATGCCACGGACCGACCGTGAAGGCACCGGGCTTCCGTAAGCCCCGTGAACAAGATAGAGCGTCAGGCGTGTGCCGATGCAACAGGCCCCGAAGATCCTACCGAACGCCGTGTCGCCGAGGGGATCGCACATGCACTACACCTCACCGACTTGACCGATTTAGTCGGGGAGGCAGGAGCTAGCCGACCTAGTTCCGCAGAGAGGGCACCCGTCGAGAAGGCAGAGATCGGTACGGACGACACCCGACCAAGTGCCCGCCGCCGACGGAGGGCACTGCACGCGTCTCAAGTCAGGTAATTATGTCTACCTGAACCCCACCGGCGGGGCAAAGATGTCTAACAAACTCGCCTCGCCCGCAGTCGGACCCTACCACGTGCTCGCCAACGACCGCCGAACCATCACGATCGATCGTGATGGGGTCACTGAACGCGTCTCCGCCGACCGCTGCGTGTACGCGCCTCCTCTGACGGACGTGCCACGAGCGAGTACGACCACCCCGCGTGACCTTGCCGACAAGGTCACCGCAGGTACGCAGTATGCCGTCGAACGGCTACTAATCACCGAGCCATGGAGGACGGAACTACGGAGTTCCTCATCAAGTGGGCGGATTACGACACGCCCACCTGGACCGCGCGGACCCACGTTCCGGAGGAGTTGGTGTCTCGTTACGCCCAACGCCTCCAGAGACGCACGGGCAGAGACCTCACTTCAGACGTGAACGCGGACATTCACGCTTGAGGAGGGGGCCCTCAACCGCCCCTTCGCGGATTAACGTCAGCCTGCACGAGCAGACTGGAAGGGGATGCGCGAGAAGACGGCTGTGCCTATCGGAGGGTCACAGCATGGGACGGCGCCACACGTCAGTACGTATTGACGCACAAGACAGATACGAGAGGCCGCGATGACGCCGAGACGTACCGACAGTCAAGCCACCTGACGGCGGAACACCGCCGCAGACTCGAAGTCGGAGAAGAGGTAACACGTACGACGTGAAGGCGATCGCCCACAGTAGGGCAATTAATGGGGGAGGACACCGAGTCCTCCGATGGTTATACAGGACTGCCGAAACGCGAGCCCACTCACGCTCCGGCCTGATCACAAGGGATCCGAATCCCTCGCCCCTCCCGGAGCACGTCAGCGAGCCGCGCGGGTGACCGAAATGTCGGCCACTCGTGTCGGCAGATCGCAGAAGACGTACGCCCCTATATAGCCCTCAAGCCGCATTCGGGCCAGCTAACCCGACGTTGGGGCGAGGAACGGCGCCGAGCCCGCAGGCGGAGGCCCCGCGAGTGGAGCTGCGCTCGCCGTAACACGCGCAAAGATACCCAAGGAAGGGGGGGTAGGCAAGGACAACCCGATCGGGAAGCACCGAGATGCGCACACGAACGCGAGACGCTTCAAAACCGCCGCGGGCACATGCCCCATAATAAGGAAGATTAGGGGAAATGAGAACGTGACACGTGAGCGAAGCCGGAGGCGCACGCCACGCGCCAACACCGCTTGCGTCATCACCAAACCACCACCGCCACCGTCCCTCGAAAAGAACGGAAAGTTAACGGGGAGAATTACACTAGCACGTGTCTCGCGTACTGTGCGCCATACGAACAGCAAGGGCAAAAACCGGACGGCGCGGCCCGAGGGTACAACGAGTACCCGCGCGAGGGTACACACGTCCGCCCCCTGACCGAGGAGGGAAGCGGACATGTGATCAAGCGAAGCACCCGCACTGAGCGACTGCCGCGCAACCCCGGATAACGCACGCCAAGCCGTCCTCCCGCGATCGAGGAAGGATTGGACGGCCGCGGAACGATAGAAGATGAACCCGAACCTCCGCCACTGAAGGCGGGAGACGCTGGGAGACGCGCACCGCATTCGGGCCTCCGTTACTAACCCGCTCGGTCCGTCACTAACCCCTTTCCTATCCCCCGCTCTTGCCGATTGTGAATAATTACCCCCTCGTTGCGCTTTGCGCGCGCCCCGCGGTTTGCGTCGAACGCACGACACCATTTGGGCAAGGCGGACCGCGAACCGCAGTCGCGAACAAGCATGCTGTGGCAGAGAAGGAGGGACGTGGATCGGCAACGGCCGGAGGGGCCGGAAGGCCAACTACGACGCCTTAGAGAGCGCCACTGTCGAGGGCGCTAGACGGCGTTACGTCTCGCCCGTGCGTGAGTCAGGAGAGGAACGTACAACCGGTGCGACCGCACGCGCCGACGCCCCACGATGCGGTCTGACGTTCCCTTGTTGTCGCGAATGCGTTCGTGGAGACGAATACACTCAGGTACCACGCCGCAGCCCAGAGCGCAGCGGGATACGACGCTCGCCCGAGCTCCGACTCACCGAGGCACGTCGCCTCCGTCGTGTACGATCACGAGGGGAAAGCCCCCGGGGAAGACGGACGGCTGGCGGCAACCGTATGCGCACGCCCAACAGCCCTCGGCAGGCTCACAAGCGGCGACACAGACACACACCCCCCGTAGTTGTTCGACGGCCAACCTCCCCCACCGATGGAGGAAGGCGCGACAGCAATGCCAAGGGACGCATCGGTTCGCCGCCCGGCCGCCTCAGGACGCCTGACCCGACACGTGCCGGGAGGGCGCCATGGGTGCACAGTACGGATCCGCGAGCACCCCGTCCGAACCGGACGGACGCACGGGAGAGCGTGCATTGTAGCCTCCTCCTTCCCCCGTCGAGCGTCTCGGGTATCGTCGCACCGTCCGCGCCACGGTTACCGCCGACGCCCACGGTGGTCCCGCCTCCTCTCTCGCGATTCAATGCCACGACGGGGAAGGAGAAAAGGGGGACGGCCCCCTTTCGGAACAATGACCCCAGTCGGGCGAGTCCGGCAATCATAGGGAGGACGCAACCGGTCCCCACCTCCGAAGGCGGGGCGCTGACGAGAGACGCCGCGTGGCGTGACGTGGGTGACAGGAGGACCCCCTCCGCTCCGAGGAAGGAAGGGGGGCGAACCGAACGCCCGCCGCTGAACGGACCGGGCGACCAACGTACCAGCCGAGAAGAAGCACGCCTACGTCGCGCACGGGCACACGACAGAAGGCGGTACGACCTGCCGTTCGATCGGTCGGAACACCGGCTTCGTCGCGCAACCGAACCCGCGCTCCGTCGGCAGCGCGGAGGATCGGAGAAGAAGGGCTAAACGTCGCGAAGCGCAAGACCCATCCGAAGAGGGATGGAGTAACGGGTACGAAATTCCCGTAGGCGATCCTCGAGAAAAGCCAGCTTCCCACTCGCATAGCACAGGTCAGTGAGGCACGATTTCCGCAGTAACGACCGGAGGAAACAAAAGAGGCAAAAGAACCGTCCCGACGGCGAGGGGCGCGAAGGAGAGGACGATTTCCGCCCGTCCGCGCCCTCGCTGCCGACGGTGAGGGGCGCAAAGGTGAAATACGGGAACCCGCGGCGCACGCGAAAAGACTTTTGGTCCGTGCATGGCTGCACACACATCACGGACGGTGCTGTGATTTTTTGGCAAAAATTGATTTTCGCGGGAAATATTTTTTGCCATTTTTGGGGTGATTTTTGGAAAGGGCTCACGGCCGTACCTGCGCGCGCACGCGCGCATGGGTACTGTACACGGCAAGCGTCGTAGACGCTGCGGGCTCTACAGGTCGGACGGACACTGACAGGACGGCGGCGCGGGGCCTCCGTACTCTTCGGATGAGTACCCGCAGACCCCCTCTGCCCTCCGCTGCCGATGGCGAGGGGCACCACGGAAGACGACTGCGGCGCGCCAGCGCCCTCGCCTCGAGCGGCGAGGGACGCCTACGAAGAGCAACTGCACGCGCGACTGCGGCCTCGCCACGGACGGCGAGGGGCGCAGAGGAAGAATGCGTCACGCGTGCCCGTGCCCTCGCCTCGGACGGCGAGGGACGCCTACGAAAAGCAACTGCACTGGCGCCCACGCCCTCGCCACGGACGGCGAGGGGCGCGAAGGAAGAGCAGCAGCACGGAAGCTCGCGCCCTCGTCTAGAACGACGAGGGATGCCGACGAAAAGACGAATGCCGGGCGGTGTGCCCTCGCCGCCGACGGCGAGGGGCGCCAAGGAACGGAGCCTTCGTCGCGCGCTCGCCCCAAACGGCGAGGGACACTGACAAGAAGACGACTTCCGCGCGCCGCGTCCTCGCCTCAGACGGCGAGGGGTGCTGACAAGAAAACGACTTCTGCGCGACGCGACCTCGCTGCCGACGGCGAGGTGCGTCAAGGAAGACGAATACGGCGCGCTGTGCCCTCGCCACGAACGGCGAGGGACGCCGAGAAAGAGCAACGGCTGCGTGCCTCGCCGTTGCCGCCGACGGCGAGGGGCGCCAAGGAGAAGATCATCCGTCATGCGCTGCGACCTCGCCATGGACGGCGAGGGACGCCGAGGAAGAGAAACGGCTGGGTGCCTCTCCCTCGTCGCCAACTGCGACGGGCGCCAAGGAGAAGAGCATCCGTTGCGTGCGGCGCCCTCGCTACGGACGGCGAGGGACGCCGAGGAAGAGCAACGGCTGCGTGCATTGCCCTCGCCACCGATGGCGAGGGACGCCGTGGAGAAGAAGGAACGCGCGTTTTCGCGCCGTCGCCGCCGACAGCGAGGGACACTGAGGAGAAGCTTGAGCTGCACCGCGCACGCCGGCCCTCGGACCGCTTCCGCGACACGCTGCACCTGAACCGGGGGGACACCACGGCCGTCAACGCGTTCAAAGTACACGGCTCGTACGCTACTATCCAAGGCGACAACGTCGACGTTGCCTTGGTACCTGTCGGCGGCGGAATAATCGCCTGCACCGCTACAGTCCTAAAGCGCCTACGTCCGCACGCCAAGATCGTCGACGTCGAGTTGGAGGGCGCCACAGCCATACGGAAGCTTGTGTAAGGGCGGGTGCGTTAAGTTGGACACTGTGGAAACGTATGCAGACGGCGTCGCCGTCATTGTGGTCTGCATCGCAACGTCTCGCCAGTGCCGCGACCTCTTCGACGAGGTCATGCTGGTGAGCACGGACGAGGTCTGCGCCGCCATCAAGGGCGTGTTCGAGAACACGCACTCCATCCGGGAGCCGAGGCGGGGGACATGAAGAACGCGCGGCGCACGAACGCGACGCTCTGAGCGCGGACTGCAACCGAACCATGTTGCGAGGGGCTGTGCACAAGTGCGGCTCGTGAAGGAGGTCGGCTTCGGCATCGTACGCGACGACGCGGTTCGCACGTTCTCGGCCCCGCGCCACGCACCGCGTTGGACATTCTCGCGCGCAGCAGCTATGCCTCCCGCAACGGGGTGGCGTGCGGCGTTCCCTGGGGCAGATGGACCGACCATGTCCCCAGATGGACAAGCGGGGCGAGGTCGGAGGCAACGGACAGACTGTGAGGCGGACGACTAAGCGGAGGAGAGACGGACTCTCACCGGATGACAGGTAGGTAGGACCCGGGTACGAGCGGGGTTCGACTGGAATACACAAGCAGCCCTCTACGAACACATGTGAACGAGGACGTACACGAGGCGACACGGGCCCGCGCACACAGCGAGGGGGTTGTGTCGTACGAAGAGGGACCGCCACGCTGGGGAACCAGAAAGAACGCACAGAGGAGGATGGAATGAGGCCACAGAAAGGGAACAACGTCGGGCACCGACGGTGAAATGAGGACTACAACGGTTGCCTCCTCCAATAGGGTGAACGTGGACGTTCACTCTTGAGGAGGGGGCCGTGTAGTATAACCTCATCCCGTGGAACTAGATTTAGATTAGATCACACACGTGTGCCCCATGTGCATCATACGTGTACCACACGTGTACTGTCAGCCCCGATGACTGACAGTACCGGAGCGCAGGACGACCCGCGCTGACTACAGTAGCTCTACAGTACGGTCCGTACTGTACTGTAGTATGATAGACTAACTTGTACATTAAATACTAGGGCAGGCCGGCGGCGGAGGGGAAGGACAAGCACGAGCTTGTCCAGAACCCAAGCCTCTGGTCAAGCTCGCCCCGCTTATTCTAGAACGGGTTCCCACTAGCCCGTATCAAGTTAGGAGCCGAGCGGGCAGGGGACGCGCGAGCACGCGAGCGAGTCTCGATCCGCCTCCGCCCGTCAGCGCTGGCACGTCACCCAGCGCTGCGCCGGGGCGTCGAGGCGTAGATCGGCCTGCTCGTGCGCGCGTCCCCGACCGTACCCGCTCTACCACCACTACCCGGGCTCGCCCGGTTCCGTTAGCTGGGGTTGCTTCCCTTCTCCGATCAGGGTCTAGCAGGACTGTGCATACACCCCCTCGACGTTGGGGTGTTTATGCTACAGTACCACAACCTCCAGCAGTCGTAAGTCTCCCACAGGAGGGTCACTGCCACTTTGGTACACCACTCTGTGAGGAAGACTACCCAAAGGCCGTGTCGAGGGTCACGTAAATACCTTCCGTAATACGTGTACAAGGGGCCGAGCTCAGCCTAGAAGCCTTGGCAGACCTCAAATTGGCTCCACCACGACGGAACACGCTGGTAACGATTCGCGTAATGGGACCTCGAGATTTCGCGCGCCTCCAACATCTGGTAGGCCACAAAATAACCCGTGTCAGCCCGAATACGGCGTTCGAAGCGCACTGTATGCTGGAAGAAGGGGATGGTACCCCGCTTGATAAGTCGGAAATTAGCCGGAATTACGGCGTTGGTCCACATCATAGCGTCGCCCGAGACGGTCCGTTGGTTGAACCAAAGGCGGTTAGCTTCACGAGGAGGGTTATCGGAGGTCCAGGCAAGCATGTTGTCGAGGTAAGACCGCTCGCCCTCGGCGCGAAATTGCGACGTGTCACAACCGAATTCCTCAGGGATGAGATCCTGCGTCAATGGCAGCTCAAGCCTGTCACACACAGCGGTCATGAAGCGGGTCGATAACACCGCACAACCACGAGGCGGAGTGTGACACAGAATGGAGGGAGGAATGGCGATGCGAGCCAACCAATCGTAAGACCGAATGGCTTGAAGGGGGAGTTGTCCTGGAAGCATACCGGCGCCATCTGCGAACGATTAAGCAATGTCATCGAAGGCGCATACACCGATCACTGAGAACCATTTAGCGGAAGCAAAAAGCTCAGGATTAAGGCGCATGGTCTTGTCGTGGAGTTCTGACGCAGCAGGGTATCGACGCGAGGATGGTGCGTTAGAATCAGAAGCGGGGTGGGCAACAGGGTCGACATGTTGGGAATCAGGGGGTAATCGACGGATGGAAGGAAGACTTAGAGGGTCGTGGGAAGTGGAAGAAAAGCCCACGCCGTTGCGCTTGCGTTTGGTAACACCACTCGAGTGGCTCGGGGATGAAGGAAACATGGGGCCCTTCTTGCTCTTGCACTTTCACCGGATACCGGATACGGCGGTGCAGGGTTAGGAGAGAAACGGCGAGGAGATTATACGATGGCGGAGTGGCGTACAAGAGCGCTCGGAAGGGGGATATGTAGTGCAATACGCACCTGAAAAGGGGGGTGAAAAGAAAGGAAAATATTTGGATATGAAAAGTAGTCCAGGATGGGGGACATACGTGTGAATAATTGAACAGTTTTAATTTCTAATTATTTTATTTTATTTAGTTAATTAGTTGGCATTAATTTTGCTGACACTAGATTAGATCTGGGATCCAGCGCCGCGAGCCACTGTAGTGGCTCCGGCGGGGCGATATATTATACCTTACCCCTCTGACCACCAAGTCAGTAAAGGTAACCCGAGTTGCCAGAGTTAAATGTCGCCTTGGTCGAAGTCCGTCTCTACCAAGCCGCTCCGTTTTACCTAAGCCTACGGCATCCTTTGCGCTCGGGGGTTCCTTTTTCTTTTTCCTTTATTTCCCTATCATCTTCTACTTCTATCTCTATTTTTCCCTTAATTGTGTTGGTTCCACTGGAGTTGGTTGCGACCGATCCGGTGTAGGTGTTTTAGCCATCGGGCAACACGTTGTGAAGCGCTGCTACTGTTTCAAGTTCCGTCGGAAGGCTGTTGCGACGACGCCTCCGTCGAAGGTCTTAGTGTATAAGACAGAGTTGGTACCACCTACCGCGATTGCGATCGCGCTTGTGAGAGTGTTTTAGCCATCGGGCAACACGTCGGTAGTAGCGTTGCTACACGGTTACGATCCCGTCGGATACTGCTGAACAAGCCCCCGTCGAAGACCTTGAATTATACCCAAGGTGCTGAAGACGCTCATCGAGCATTGGCCTTACAACCCAGCGAACCGCGGTTACATCCTCGTAGACAAGCCTAACCCGCACTCGCCGAGCGCTCAAGTCTTCACAAGTCTCTACCACCATTATCCTCCCGGGCCGGGCATCTTTCCTTACCCCCCCCGTCGGAGTTGAGCTACCGTGGGCGGCAAGCCCACACAAGGGGAAAGGAAGTCACGAAAGCTCCGTAGCGCGTGCCATCGGCAGTGGTTGTTGCTGTTGTTGTTTTCTTCTTTTTGTTTGACCGTCGGACTGTGTTCGCGGCCTGCCAGGCACATTGCACTACAAAAGTGGTCTCCCGACCTGGAATTGTGTTGACGACACTAAGCACCCCTCCGAACTCACCGAGCAGTTGCATTTACAAGTCTCTACCACCATTTACAGATCCCGGGCTGGGCCCTTCTCTTTGCCCCCCCTATCAGGGATCCGAGCTACTGCGGGCGGCAAACCCGCTTAAAGAGGACAGGGAGCTTCGAACACTCCGTAGCGCTGTGCTGTTGGCAGTTGTTGTTTTTGTTGTTGTTGTTTGTGTTGGACCGTCGGACCTTGGTCTCTGCCTGACAGGCGCATTGACCTACAAAAGTGGTCTCCCGACCTAGAATTGCGTACAGGAGACCCGACCTAGAAACTGCGTAAGCTGAAAACGGACGACAGGAGTTTTCTCTGCGACGAAAGTTTATTCAGGTGCGGTGGCGTTTTCTATTTTTTGTTTGTGTTAAGTTAGGTTGGTTTTTGGAAACGAACCATGTCGACAAGCGCCCTCGGAGACGCCGGTCCCGGGGCGAGTAGGAGCGGATCGGCAAGGGCGTCGAGGATCCGGCGAGGTCCTCGCACCAGAAGCCAGACCAATACGGCCACGGATCCCGAAGGTCAAGAATTCCCGACGGGGATTGAAGCCGACAAGGATAACCTATCCTACAGGTTCGAGAAAATGGGCGAGGAAATCCGCCAAGAGATGACGAAAAATCTCGAGGCTGAATTAGCCCTCGTCCGGAAGCAACTGGAGTTGCAAGCAACCGAGTTCCACACCGTTTTGGGAGAGCTGCCGGCTGGAGTGGATCTCGTCGAGAAGGAGCGAGGTGAGGCGACCGACGGTCTGGAGCCGGAGGTCCAAACTTCGTTGAAAGTTTTGGTCAAGGACGCAAGGCGTGACGCGAATCAAGCCTTGGAGTCCTTAGGAAAATTTAAAACAAGCATCAATGACCGATTCGATCGCGCCGCGCAACGTCTCAAGGACCTTGAGCAGGCCGCCGATCAATCTCCGCAAGGATCGGACGACGAGCCGCTCCCTTCAGGTAGAGAGGGCGACCGTCGCTCGAAGAAGGACAAGCCCGCTCGTCAGCGGAGCTCCAAGTCGAAGCCCTCGAAGAAGGACAAGCGACGTACAAGGAAGGGTCACTGTAGTGACGATCCGGAGATCCGCGACTCACAGTCGGAGTCGCTTGGTCCCTCCGAAGATGGTAACGGCGGTTCGTCGAACCATTCGGGCGATTCCGAACGCCGTTCAGAAGAAGGAAACGGAATTTCGTCAAGCAAGAAAATTTCCTCCAGACGAGGCGGAGTCACTTCGTCCGCCTCGCGGAGAGACAAGGACGCGGAGCCCGAAGATGTCGCAACGCGGCGCGGGCCGCGATGGGAGGAGTTAGAGGAGCTGAATCCGACCAACTACGTCTTCAAGAAATTACTTTCGTACCGAACGTACCGCTTGCGGAACCCACAGACATATTTGTCAAGTTCCCGGCGGACCGCCGTGCGAAAAATCAGGAGACATATTCCGCCTAAGGTGAAGAAGGACAACACGTTCACAGGTGAGGACGGGGTCCTTGTGTTGGATTTTTTGGCAAAATTAGTTTAAGAGTTCGATACTCAAGAAATGAACAAGGGGCAAGCGATGCGCTTTTTGCCCGAATTTCTAAGCGGCATCGCCTTGAGACAGTACACTTCAGTGTCTCAGACGGCCGGGGCCCATCACGGAAAGGTATCCGTTTGGCCGGAGGCCGTACAGTGGTTGTTGAGGAGTTTCGCAACCGACGAGGCGATCCGTCAAGCCGTGCTCGCTTTGCGAGAAGTTCAGCAAAGACCGTCTGAAGACGAGATGGAATTTTATATCCGTCTGACGGACGCAAGCAATCGATGTGGAAACGTATATTCGATGGAAGAACAAATGACGATGTTTATTGAAGGACTCGATTCGAGTATCAAGCCGATGGTATCTCAATACGGACAAGACAATCGGGACGTTTCGTTTTTGAGACTAGTTAATTACGCGAAGGCGCATGGCTCGGCGAGCCGCGCTAAGGACAAGAAGACCAAGAAGGTCACGATTCAGACGCCGTCGACGTTCAGGGCGGGGAAGAAGCCGAGGGCTTCTTATCCCGGTCGCAAGAGTCACGCCGCCGTCCATTTAGCCAAGTCCATTTCCGCGTCAGATGAGCGCGGTGCGCGTGGAAGTAGCGAAAATCACTACGAAGGAGCGTTAGTATCCGAAGGCGAGTTCATTGAGCCATCAGAGGGCTACGGACACAAGGACTACGGGGACAGCGGGTCGTCAACTTTGCCGACGCCTGCATACACGACGGAGTCGTTTTCAGAGCCCACGGATCCCGTGATGATGTTTCGGGGGCGCGGCCACACGCCGGCGCCGCGCATTCCGATGGAAGACAAGGGTACGACGTTTCGAAGGCCAGGCTGGATGGGAAGGCCGCAACGTCAAGGAAGGCCGCCGGCCCGTGGAGGACCTAGGACGCCGTATCACGTCAAGACGCACGGTCTGGTGTGCTATCATTGCTATGAAGAGGGGCACGCTGCGCCAACGTGCATTCTTTCCCTCCGGGAAATGCACCGAGTTTTGGAAAATTATGAGGCGTTGTCTCGGATGGAGAGGTTAAAGATACCATCGACGAGTTACCTGAAGGTCAAGAATTGGTTCGATTCGCAGACGGCGAGCACACCGAGTGCTTCAACCCCGGGTCCGAACCAACCCTTCAGAGGGCCCGCGCCGTCGGATGTAAGAAGGATCCCGCCGCGGCAGGAAAACTAGAGAGGGGAATCTCGCATGAGTCGCGAGAGGCGCAGGGTCGACGTACTGTGCCCGGGGCCCAGCCCCGTTCCCCGTCTCTAAGGGAAAAATCAGGCCCCGATGAGGAGGTTGTTGGATTGGTGGATAAGCCCAAAAGGCCAGCTCAAGTCAAGAAAATTTTGAGCCGAGCCCGAGATCATCCGCTGGAAGAAGTTCGAAGACCCTGGTACAGGGTTAAGCGAAGGGAGTGTCCCGAGAAAATTTTGGTTCTTGCGCGAAAAAACTACAAAGTTTACGCGGACATCGGACCAACAGTAGGATTGATGAGCCGGGTTTTGTCTGTTTTAGACACCGGCGCCGGACCAAACCTTGTGCGAAAATCGGAACTCCCGGCTGGAATGGAATCTCTAGTTTCCTACGGACCGACCCGAGACATTGGCGACGCGAACAACAGGCCACTCCAGACTCTCGGCACAATTAGAATGCCTGTGAGGCTTGGAAAATTTGTGGCCGCAGCCGAGTTTATTGTATGCGAAACACTAGCAGTCCCGCTAATCTTAGACGCGGAATGCTGCGACCGGTTAGTGGAAGCCATTTATCCAAGGAAGAAAACGGTTGAGTTGGCGGATTTCTCGGAGGTTCCGATAGTTAGGCGGTTCTCGACGAGAAGAGGGAAGAAGAATCTCGTCGCGGGAGAGCACGAGAATGATGGAAAGGTAGAGCGATTTTCCCCTAAGGTAAAAGTGGCCAGAGCCACGACCATCGAGCCAGAGACGCAACGCGTCGTGGAATGCACCTCGAAGAGGGCAGGCTTGGTCGTGGTTCAGCCGTACTCGTCGTTGTACGAAAGGCACTGGTTGACGTGCAGGAATGGTGTCGTTCAGGTTGAGCCTGACAGGCCATTTCGTTTGCTCGTTGCGAATTTTAGGACGTACCCTGTCAGGGTGCAAAAAGGCCAAGTGGTGGCAGAATTATTACCGCACCCGAGAGCCGCGCTCGAGAGCAAAACCACCATCGGTGAAGTTCTCGGAATTCAAGAAAGGAAGAAGGAAAATTTTCCTAATTCCACCAAGACGCCTACGGGCGAGACAAGATGCGAACCGTCCGATCAAGATCGCGACGAACAGCAAGTAGAACGGGAGGAAAGGCTTTCCGCGACGGCAACTACGACGCCAGAGCGGCGGATTGAGCCTCCTCCGCCGGACGTGGAGGAACTCGACCTGAGCCACGTGCCGGACCGGCTGCGCGAAAGATTCCGTCGGATGTTAAAAAAATATTCCCGCATGTGGGATGGGACCCTCGGTGAGATCAACACCACGGTCCACTAGATTGAACTGGCCCCGGATACAAGGCCAATTGCACAAGCTCCCTACCGAGCCGGTCCAAAGGCTCGGGAGGTCGAGGACGCAGAAGTACAGAAGATGTTAGAAGCAGGAGTCATCGAACCGGAGCAGTCAGAATGGGCTTCGCCCCTTTTATTAGTGCCGAAGCCGGACGGATCGATGCCCTTTTGCGTAGACTATCGCCGGTTAAACGCGGTAACGGTAAAGGACACGTACCCTTTACTGCGCATGGATGAATGTCTGGACTCGCTTGGTGACACCAACGTCTTTTCCGCGTTGGACGCGATTTCCGGGTATTGGCAGATGCCTATTTCGGAAGCGGACCGCGACAAGACAGCTTTTTCGTGCCACTCAGGTCTCTACCGTTTTTCAAGAATGCGTTTCGGGCTCACCAACGCGCCAGCGACGTTTCAGAGAGCAATGGATATCCTGCTCTTTCCGTTCCGTTGGAAATGCTGTTTGGTGTATCTGGATGACATAATAATTTTTAGCAAGTCGTGGGAGGAGCACATCGTGCACGTGGATGAAATACTTTCTGTATTGGAGAAGGCAGGTGTGAAGCTCAAGCTTCGCAAGTGCGATTTTTTCGTCGAAAAGATCAAGTACCTGGGCCACGTCGTTCAGCCAGGTACATTGGAAATGGACGCTGCGCGAACCGTCGCATTGGAACAAGTGAGGTACCCTCAAACGCAGACCCAGCTCAGGAGCTTTTTGGGACTTTGTAATGTCTACCGCAGATTCGTTCCGCATTATGCGAAAATCGCGCATCCGCTCAATCAACTGTTGAAGAAGGGACAACCGGTCCAGTTGGAAGGATTCGACGAACCGTGCGAAAAAGCTTTTCATAAGCTCAAGGACGCTATCTTGGCGGCACCGGTGTTGGCGCTGCCGAAGAAGAACCTACCATACTCGGTAGACACCGATGCAAGCGACTATCAAATCGGCGCTGCATTATTTCAAACGCATCCGGATGCGCAACGTAAACCCATCGGGTTCTTTTCAAGAACGTTATCCGCTGCCGAAAGAAACTATTCTGTATCAGAAAAAGAATGTCTAGCGGTAATTTGGGCCGTACGGACTTTAAGACCATATCTATATGGCGAGCACTTCATTGTGCATACCGACCATGCCTCATTGAGGTGGTTGATGAACGTAACCGACCCCAGCGGGAGATTAATCCGATGGAGGCTCCGCCTCTCGGAATTTGATTTCGAAATCAAGTACAAGAAGGGCAAGGCGAATAGTCAAGCTGATGCCTTGTCAAGATTACGAACCGCAGGAGAAACCGTCGACGAAATCGACGACGAAATTCCATGCTTTATGGCCGAACCGGACGAGGGAACAGTGGAGGACGAGGACAGTTTTGACGCGTTAGACGACATCCTCGCTCTTGAGGGGGGGACCGCCCCTGAGCGCCTCGAACAATTCCAAGCTGTCACTCCAGAGGAGCTCATTCGCGAGCAGGCCGTCGACCCCTTCTGCAACCGCATCAAGGAAGAAATGGACGCCGGAAAGGTGAGAACGTTCAGCACGGAGACCGAGGAACTCGAAGGAACTCTATGCCGTACCACGGCGGAGTTTGTACAAGTGGTGATACCACAATCGTTAAGGGACCGAGTCCTAGGGTTGAGCCACTACGCAAAATTGGCAGGCCACCCGGGAGGCAGGAAACTTTACAAGACATTGAGAAGATATTTGTATTGGCTTACGATGGCCTAGACTGCTATGCAGTCGCGAAGAATTGCGCCGCATGTGCGCGGGAAAGGGTGAAGTTAAGAAGAAACACGAAGGAAATGAAGGTGCTCACGCCCAAAGCCCCGCTGGAGATTGTCGCCATCGACATCCTCGGCGAGCTAATTACAACTAAACGAGGAAATCGGTACATTCTCGTGATCAGCGATCGATACTCGAAACTGGTACGAACCGTATCGTTGAAGAAGATATCAGCTGCGCATATCGCACGAGCCTTCGTTCACCATTGGGTATTCGTGTACGGACTGCTGGTCAAGCTGCTGTCCGACAATGGAACACAGTTCATGGCCCGGTTCTTTCAGAACGTCTGCCGAATTCTCGGCATACGCAATGTGTTCACGACTACGTACCACCGGCAAGCCAACGGCCAAGTTGAGAGGTTTAACCGCACGCTGACTTCCGCGTTGTGAAAATACGTTGGAGAGCATCCCAAGGACTGGGACTTATTTAGCGACGCTGTGACGTTCGCATACAACACGCAAGTTCATCGAACTACGAACATTGCGCCCTTCGAGCTGGTGTTAGCTCGGGCGCCGAGAAGCATTGCGTTACAAGCGCAGCCAACTTTGGAAGGATTTAGCTCGAATCGAGCGTACTACCTGAAATGGCAGTCGTGGTTGGAAAGCCTGATGAAAGGCGCTGGTAAGAGCTTGCGGAAAGAACAAGCGCGCTACAAGCGAAATTTCGACGCAAGGCTCCGCAAGTCGAAGTATGACATCCCTCCAGGATCATACGTATTCCTTCGGAAAGAGCAAGGCACGGCTACGGAGCCGAAACATAAGTTGGCACAAGTGGCTACGGGCCCATATCAAGTGAAGGAGTCAACTGAGAATACGGTCGTCATTGCCATCGGCGACCAGGAAGAGCGGGTGTCCCGAGATCGAGACGAATTAGCCCCTAGTCCCATGGACTACACGCCGATAGTCGGGCTACGACAAGCGCTACTATTCCTCAACCGAGAAGGGGAACAAGAAGAACCCGCCGCGGAAGCCAAGGATAGGACGGATGACGGACCTTGATAAATCAAGAAGCTACGGGCATCCCGCCCGATCTACAAGCGATGGGAGGCTCGGAAGAGCAGGATGAGGATGAGCCGCTGGCTCTTCGGAAGGGGGACGGACAGTTGGACACGCAGGAAGAAGGAACCGGGGGTCAGGAGTACGTGATCGACAAAATAGTCGACCACGCGTATCAAGATAGAAAATTAATTCTCAAGGTGAAATGGTATGGCTACGCAATTGAGGACGCAACGTGGGAGCCGATTTCTCAGCTACCGCGCAGCGCAGTGGTGACCTATTTCCGGAGGAAGAAACTGCCCCTCCCACCGCAAGTCGCACGCGCGAGACCAGGATGAGCTCCATACAGAATGTGACGATGGAAAGCGAAAAGAAGACGCGAGCCGCAACCAGTTTCCTATGCTTTTACCTTCTAAACTGTTCTGTTTTGTTTTTGTTTTTTTGGTTTTGGTTGTTTTTTTATGTTTGTTTTCCCTTCCCCAGACGCACCTAGGTCGGCGATCCAGAAGCGAGCGTGCGTAGCTTTAGGAAGAACACGACAGGCGCCCAAGGGCGACAAGGGATTGCGAACCGCCGATCGTGATTAAGGCTACAAGCTGTATCTCGAGTCGAGGAAGAAGTCTGCTCTACAAGGGAGCGGGTGTGACGAGAAGATTGGAGAAGAAGGGGATGCGTCAGATTGACGAGTGTGTTACCTTCGAGATAGAGTAGAAGGTTGGGAGAGGACGCAGTCGATGGGCGACTGCACGCGGAGGAGGCAGATCAAGACGACGTGTAGGATGCGAGAAGTGAGGGAACCGCGACTGAAGTAGTGGAGATAGGATGAAAACAGTTGCTCGCCTGTAGGGTGATCGCATCGAGAATCAGCAACCGGATGTCGGCTCTGTGCGGGGTTATGAGGCTCCAAGGTATTCGCGTGGTAGCGAAAGGGGATGCCCCCGTCGAGAAGTTAGCAAGTTGGAAAGGATGTTACGGATCGCGCCGTGGTGAGGAGTAAGGACGGTCCTCACACAGGCACGCCCAGGCGGGATTACGCATGCGGGATGTTGTCGAGTCGAGACGGACGCTGTGAACCACAGCACGAAGCTAGCGAGAAATGAGCATAGCGGAAGTAAGGCGCATCAGCAATGGCGAGAAGGAAAGATGAGGTGAGACGAGCAAGTATGGGTGACTTAACGTTCATGGAGATAGAGCGGCGAGACGCGGTACATCAGGAAGTGACGAAGTCACTGCAGCCTCAGGTGGAGACAATGCGCAAATTACGTATGATCACGCGTCGCATGAGTGCGCACGCAAAGGGACGTTTAGATCAGGGATCCACACCCGCTTGTCATAATTTGAAAGGAAAGTGTTTTTTGAGGTTTTTTTCACGAATGGACAAAGGACAAGTGGCGCGCGAGCAGAAGTGAGATACAGGGGATGACGCGAATTTTCAATTCAGATCAAGAAACCGAAGGAGTTGCCGCAGAATTGTTGTCGCCGGCCACAGCCGACGATACAAACACCGAAGTCTATCCGCACTCAAGCCCGGTCACCCGGGCAGGACGCTAACTGCACCCCACAAACCGACGGACTAACGCACGTCGAACGGAGAAGAATTACTGTCAACGACAGATCCGGAGTTACGGAAATGGCTGCCGACCGAGGTTGCAGTCGTCGCCCGGTCAACACCGATCGACCTCACTTCTTTCCCATATACCCTGCGCGCAAGCGACTCGCCCCCTGACTCGTGACGAACCGTCGTTTGTTTCCAATGGTGCTTCACTCCCTTCGGTTTCTATTTTGTTCTGCCTCCTTTTATTTATTTGTTATGTGAAGACATGAGCATGACCCCGTACAGCCGACGCCGCTCTGCAAGTCCCTAAGTATTAGCAAAAACAAAGGAGGAGGGTAATCGAGAAGAGACAAAAAAGCGGAATGGCGACGTATGAAGCTCTAACGCGATCCACGAATACTCGGGCTCCACGACGGCCTGACGAGGAAATTCTCCTACCGTGTTATGAACGGACGTGCGACACACGGGTCACACCCCGGAGACTGGACCAACACTTTTGAAGGTCAACTCGAGGGGAGATCCTCCCTAATTAGGTTTTGTCGATCCCTCGGCGCTGCTATGTTTTTTTTGTATGTACCACAAGGGATACCACAAACCATCCGGAGCAGCATCCGTCTACAAGTGAAATGTTTGGATGGAACCCCTCAGTGGGAGTTCCTGGTTCCCCAGTACGGTGACGTCGCCTTCGACGTTGTTCCCCCCGCTCGGCATCTGCGTGCGCCAGTAGCGAGGAAGGAGACAGAGTACCTGGTCGAAACGATGATTGTCGAATACTGTCAATGTGAAGCTACAGGAGAGCCTGAGAAATGTACGTCGCGATCGCTGTGAAAAAAAAGTGAAGGAGCGTCGAAGTAATGCTATGTGGCGTGTAAGTGATGCGAGAGTAGAAGGAGGTCGCTGGAGACTCGCGACGCGGGTTCATCAATCACGAAAACGATACCCGATCCGAGTGGAGCAGCCGTTGGATTCATCCACGCATGAGGAAATCGAAAGAAGGGATTTTCCCTCAGCCCACACGATGAGAAATCGGAGTGCGGGGAGGATGAAGTTGGTAATGAAGAATTTGAGCTCACCTTCGAAGAAGTCGTCTCATACAACCGCATCCATCTACGGAGGAAACTTGTGACGGTATTATTAACAACAGAGTCAAGAGCTTCGCATCCTCCACCTATTGTTTTTGTCACAGTGGGACCAGCTACAACGACGAGGGAGAGTCCCTCTCTCCTCCTTTTGACCACGCTCGTGTTATTATTTTTTTGTTTTCTTTGGAAAATCCTCTCCTTTGCCCGTTCCATGTATCTTTTTCTTTTTGGATGAACTACGACTCCGCGACACGACGCCAACCCCACATCAAACGTCGACGACCAGTTCTGCAGTGTGACCCACAGTCCGCCGCAAGGACGGAGAATTTGGAAAGGGCTAACGGCTTGTAAGGAGCGCAGAAGGTCAGGAGGGTTGTGAGGAGTGACACTGTCAACGAGCCCAAGCAGAGAAACCAAAATTTCAGACAGTTCGCTGCCAGCGAAAAACCCCCGACGAGTCACCACCGGTTGTAAGAATCATTTATTACCCCAAAACGACGACGACGTTTTTCCCTAAGGGAGTGTTTACCCCTCGCCGCCGGACCTCAACGAGGAAATTTATTGATGCCGTCGAAGCAAAAAAGGGGGGGGAAGAAAAAGTGGGTCGAGTCGTGATCCCATTCGTGAACCTCGCAAGAACGATCTCGAGTATGAAGACCACCTACAAGTGCAAAAAAAGACTGAGGAGAAGGCGCCGCCAATTCCCCGACGTGGAGGAGACATGCGACACTGTGGTGCATGCAGACCCGGGGTGGTCAGTACAGAAGTCGGTCGAGGTAGCTCACTGGTTTGGAAATTCGCAGAAGGACAGACTCCCTGTCAGGGAACTGGTTCGTCCCAGCAATTACGTGTTTACATGGACTACGAATCAACAGAAGTAGCAGGTATCTGATGATGTCTTCGAAGAGGTCGCAAAGAGGAGGAAAGTGGAAAAGAGAAGGTGCGACCGCAGTGATGGGGCGCATGAGGAAAGGAGGAGGAAAATTCGCGATGAAGGAAAGCGAGAGCAGTGACGGGGCGCATCAGTCAAAGAGAAAAAAAGAGAGAGCGGAAATCGGGGCGTGTGGGCCCCGTCAAAACGTTGGATAAAGAGGAGGAAAAGGAAAATGAGGAGAAGGATGACGTACGTGTTGAAAAAAAAGAGGAGGAAAAAAATGTAACAAGAGGAGGAAGTGGATAGGAGAAGGAAATGCAATTTATTTTCGGTGGAACGAAGGGAAGTGCCGACGATGAGTCAACACTCTCAGCGGACAATGATCCGAACACGGATCGGCAGGGCGCTACCATCGGCAAGGGGTCAATGGGACGATTTACCCCAGAATATTTTTCTTTGGTAGTGAGGCGACAAGTTGCGCCGGTAAGCGCAGGTCAACAAGGGACGCTCCTCGAAGAGCCCCCTCGTTTATTCCGTGGGCACGGAGTAATGTGCGATAAACGCTGGCGGCGCCGTCGTTCTTTTTGATGACATCTGAAGAGGACGGGGAGGTCGAACCTCCCCTGGTCGATTGGACTGCATCGGCAATTGGTGGCAAGGGGCGGCAACTGGAACAGCCGCAGGAAAAGGGGGACGAGCTGGGACGTGCAAAGGGGAAGACAGTGCAGGAGGAGCCGAGGGGGTAAGGGACGAAGAATTTCCCTTCCTTTCTGGGACGGCGCGCACGGACAGACTGTCAGTCTGGATAGATGACGAGGGGACCTCTCTCGTCTCTGATAGAGGTTGACACCTGGCCACTGGAGGTAAATGGGACCGCAAAGGGGATTTGACTTCATCATTCTCAGGGGCTCTCGTCGCTCTTATCGAAGCATTCACAGGAGCAGTGGGGCCGGCCGGATCGACAGGAAGTGAAGTCGGTGAGACCGGTAATACCGGGCCAGAACGCAAAGGCTCCCGGAGACAGAGGTCGCGCTCGCGGGGATCGGCAAGGAAGATGGGCAATTCACCCGGAACGGCGTCTGACTCCCATACTGCCGACTCAGACGCGCCTCGTCGCAAGAACATTGCGATCCCCTTCAGTGGTTAAACCAAGCGTAGTCCCCCGTACCACGATGAGCACGACCAGGAGAGAAGGAGGGGCGTTGCAGGACGAAGGAACGAGAGGAATTTTGACGCGGTATCGAGTCCCAATCGACCACCTCCATTTTATCGAGGAGAGAATGCAGTTCGGTG
This sequence comes from Chondrus crispus, assembly GCF_000350225.1. Lineage (NCBI taxonomy): Eukaryota > Rhodophyta > Florideophyceae > Gigartinales > Gigartinaceae > Chondrus > Chondrus crispus. Next base: position 123,700 of record NW_005179156.1, read on the forward strand.
TCTGCATCAGCACCGCGCAGGGGAATCGAATAATCGAGGCGTTGCATGAGGCTGATGAGCTGGGGAGGCAAGTACCACAACCTCCAGCAGTCGTAGGTCTCCCACAGGAAGGTCACTGCCACTTTGGTGCACCACTCGGTGTGGAAGACTACCCAAAGGCCGTGTCGAGGGTCACGTAAATACCTTCCGTAATACGTGTGCACAGGGCCGAGTTCAGCCCAAAAGCCTTGGCAGACCTCAAATTGGCTCCACCACGACGGAATGCGTTGATAACGATTCGCGTAATGGGACCTCGAGATTTCGCGCGCCTCCAACATCTGGTAGGCCACAAAATAACCCGTGTCAGACCGAATGCGGCGTTCGAAGCGCACTGTGTGCTGAAAGAGGGGGATGGTACCCCGTTTGATAAGTCGGAAATTAGCCGGAATTACGGCGTTGGTCCACATCATAGCGTCGCCTGAGACGGTCCGTTGGTTGAACCAAAGGCGGTTAGCTTCACGAGGAGGGTCATCGGAGGTCCAGGCAAGCGTGTTGTCGAGGTAAGACTGTTCGCCCTCGGTGCGAAATTGCCACGTGTCACAACCGAATTCCTCAGGGATGAGATCCTGCGTCAATGGCAGCTCAAGCCTGTCACACACAGCGGTCATGAAGCGGGTCGATAACACCGCACAACCACGAGGCGGAGTGTGACACAGAATGGAGGGAGGAATGGCGATGCGAGCCAACCAATCGTAAGACCGAATGGCTTGAAGGGGGAGTTGTCCTGGAAGCATACCGGCGCCATCGGCGAACGAGTAAGCAATGTCATCGAAGGCGCATACACCGATCACTGAGAACCATTTAGCGGAAGCAAAAAGCTCAGGATTAAGGCGCATGGCCTTATCGTGGAGCTCCGACGCAGCAGGGTATCGACGCGAGGACGGAGTGTCAGGACCGGAGTCGATGTGGGCAACAGGGCTGGCATGTTGGGAACCAGGGGGTAATCGAGGGAGGGAAGGAAAACCTAGAGGGTCGTGGGAAGTGGAGGAAAAGCCCACGCCGGGGCGCTTGCGTTTGGTACCACCACTCGAGTGGCTCGGGGATGAAGGAAACATGGGGCCCGTCTTGCTCTTGCACTTTCACCGGATACCGGATACGGTGGTGTGGGGATATGAGAGAAACGGCGATGAGATTATACGATGGCGGAGTGGCGTACAAGAGCGCTCGGAAGGGGGATATGTAGTGCAATACGCACCTGAAAAAGGGGGTGAAAAGAAAGGAAAATATTTGGATATGACAAGTAGTCCGGGTTGGGGGACACACGTGTGAATAATTGCACAGTTTTAATTTTTAATTATTTCATTTTATTTAATTAATTAGTTGGCATTAATTTTGCTCACATTAGATTAGATCTAGGAATTAGCGCCGCGAGCTACTGTAGTGGCTCCGGCGGGGCGATATATACCTTAGTCCTCTGACCACCAAGTCTGTAAAGGTAACCCGAGTTGCCAGAGTTGAATGTCGCCTTGGTCGAAGTCCGTCTGTACCAAGACGCTCCCTTTTACCTAAGCCTACGGCATCCTTTGCGCTCGGGGGTTCCCTTCTCTTTTTCCTTTATTTCCCTATTCATTCCTGTACTTCTATTTCTATCTTTCCCTTAATTGTGTTGGTTCCACGGGAGTCGGTTGCGATCGATCCGGTGTAGGTGTTTTAGCCATCGGGCAACACGTTGTGTAGCGCTGTTACTGTTTCAAGTTCCGTCGGAAGGCTGTTGCGACGACGCCTCCGTCGAAGGTCTTACTGTATAAGACAGAGTTGGTACCACCTACCGCGATTGCGATCGCGCTGGTGAGGGTGTTTCTAGCCATCGGGCAACACGTCGGTAGTAGCGCTGCTACACAATTACGATCCCGTCGGGTAGTGCTGAACAAGCCCCCGTCGAAGACCTTGAATTATACCCAAGGTGCTGAAGACGCTCATCGAGCATTGGCCTTACAACCCAGCGAACCGCGGTTACATCCTCGTAGACAAGCCTAACCCGCACTCGCCGAGCGCTCAAGTCTTCACAAGTCTCTACCACCATTATCCTCCCGGGCCGGGCATCTTTCCTTACCCCCCCCCCCGTCGGAGTTGAGCTACCGTGGGCCGCAAGCCCACACAAGGGGAAAGGGAGTCTCGAACGCTCCGTAGCGCGTGCCATCGACAGTTGTTGTTGTTGCTGTTGTTGTTTTCTTCTTTTTGTTTGACCGTCGGATTGTGTTCGCGGCCTGCCAGGCACATTGCACTACAATGGAACTACGAACATCGCACCTTTCGAGCTGGTGTTAGCTCGGGCGCCGAGAAGCATTGCGTTACAAGCACAGCCAAGTTTGGAAGGATTTAGCTCGAATTGAGCGTTCTACCTGAAATGGCAGGCGTGGTTGGAAAGCCTGATGAAAGGCGCTGATAAGAGCCTGCGAAAAGAACAAGCGCGCTACAAGCGAAATTTTGACGCACGCCTTCCCCAGTAAGGTATATGGACATCTAAAAGATGTTTGTTGGATGCATGGCCCTGGAAATGCTCAATAGATGCCTCAAAGAGACACCGTTTAAAGATAACTTTTGGGAGTTGTTTGGATGCCCTTTAGATCTATTTTAGATCTTAGTTGGATCTTTTCAGGTACATTTTGGATGTTCATTGGCTCAGAACAGATGCATTCTGGATACATCATGGACGCTTGTGTACGCGGAGTGTGCCCCAATGGTATCATGACAAGTGGTGCATTTGCGATGGTGCATTGAAACATACCCAAATTTGACAAGTGTCATTAGTAGAACGCCCGTTGCACAAGATAGATAGATTGATCCGATTGGCTCTTGTTAGCTCATCTTTCATTGGCACTATTGGTTTACAAATGTGTTTACATTCTCATGTTTCCTGTCACTGTTGTACTTTCTGGATTCCCTGAGATTTCCTTGTGGGCGCGCGCATCTCTTCTTCTGCGGGGACGAAGAAACTGGGGCGCCCAGGCGGGCTAGGTTGCAAGCCCCGGTTCATGGAGGCAGCGCCCATGCCTTCCTTCCTGAAGGTTGGCGCGCATCCGATTTTGGCTGCGAACACGTCGCGCGACGCCCCCTCCAAGAACGTTCTTCGCGCGAAAGCACATCGCGCCTTCTCCGTCCCACATGCGTGCGAATGGGAGCGCAGCAGTACCGACGTCTCCCCCGCCACGCTCCGCACCGCCGTGCGTGACCTGCCCACGGCCCAAGCCAACGCACGACTCGCAACCGTGCAAGCCCTGCGCATGCCGCCGTGCGCCACAGTGCCGTGCTGGACTCGCTCCCCGGCTCAAACAAAATCGCCACTCGTCATCACTCAAGCGCGGCACATCCCGCTGCGCCTCCCTTCGGCAGCAGCACGGACCTTCCACGCCCCATGCGTAACGCGGACGCGGCCTCCCTGCGCTCAGTCATTTTTCGTACCATATATTATTCCTGTTCAATAGTTGCCTGCGAGGTCAATGTATAAGAAACGCCATTGAAATGACACGATAGTTAGTGAATGTTTCTTGCAATGCAACCACGTTCAAATCAGAGAAATGAGTAACGAACAAGTAGTTATACGAAAAACCCAAAAGGAAAGTACACCAGACATGACAAGAGGAGCAGTGCATAGAGATGTATTCTGTGTCAAATAGAGCAATATTTGTCAGGAGCTCTAGCGTCCCAAAATATCTGATTGATTACGCACCAGAAAACGTCTCAGTTATGCCAGCGATTAGAAGGGAGGCACATATTTGCAAGTATCTGCAGTGCCAGAGTGAGCGGACCGGAGCGACTGCCGTTCCGGTAAAGTGAGTATTGTACCATGTAAAACTGTGGAAATCAACAGATGCGACCGGAAAAGACAAACGGACCAATACCACAGGTGTCAGCAAGAGAGTTATGGGTTGAGAAGATCACTACAAGGAGTTTAGAGCAACGTCCAATCTTATCAACTGAGTCAACGAAATTCACGCGCGATACCACAACCACAACTGAAACTGGAAATGACCCCTTCTCTACTTAACGATTCTCCTGATTCCCATCAAATCTTGTTTTGGTATGCCTCGAAAGTAGTAGCTTGATTTGCGATCAACAAAGTACGTGCGGTCACCAATATCCATAAACCCAAACAGCCTGTCGATGCAAGCGCATGTTTCCAAAGTTCGCAGTTTCCCGCGTCTCGAGTGCCCATTCCTATAAAGCAGTTCCATCTTCTCATCCCTTATGATATCATATTCCCAATCGACGCGCACGACGAAAGAAGTTTCAGTTATGTTTGACTCATCTACGAATACTGCAACTTCCCAAATCTCGTCAACGTATCCGAAAAAGGCCTGTACCGGGCTTTCACAATGTGCGCTCGAATCAGTGCTTTCATTCTCCGATTGAAACAACCCAACGACGCAAATTTTTTGTCTTGCGGTTCCGTCTCTCCCACGGCGACGAAACTCCGTAGCTGTTTCAATCGTGAACTCGCCGTCTTCCCGTAAAAGTTTCACTTTACTGTGAAGCTTTAGTCCACCTAGCCTGCAGTGCACATAAAACTGCTCTATGTTTGCCCGGAAGAACGCCAAGGCCTGGTCGCGACGACCAGCACTTTTTGTCTCCACACCCGCATGACTGCTCGCGTCTCGAAGAAAGAGGAGACTGGTCCGTTCGGAGTTCGACCCTGATGGATTCCACCAGACAGCAACTTCAGGCACAGAAGGGTATGGCTTTTGTGGAACAAGTTCGTCTCTGAATGCTTACGTGACTTTGCTCTTCCCCCCATCTCCCCAACAAAGCGCTCCATGAAGAACTGCGAGACATTTCGCAATGGACCGCATTCTCTCAAAATTTCCAGGAGGTGTAGTATGGCATGAGTGGTGGGGGTGAAACAAAATGAATGCCGCTTGCTTTCATGGAACACAGTTGTGAAGAGTGCATGCAGTTTCTGTACAATTTTGCGAAGCCGAATCGAATCCGTTCTCCGCGGCGACGCATCTTGAACGATTGTCAGCATCTTGGAAGTTAGAAGCCACAATGTCTGCTGTCTTCTGTCCAACCCCGCTGAATGCCACACAATGGAGGCGAAGTAAAGTCCAAAGTTCTGGAAATCTTCAGCTCGAAAATGGTTAAGATTTCCCAAGCTTGTTGGTGGACGGCCCCAAAATTGCGGAATTCCTCTGTGGTTGCGAGACAGTGCAACATTAACGAGAGCAATCTCACTTGTGGTCAAGATGTAGGACGTGTGCAAATCTTGATGGCGCTTATGGGAGCCAATAACCAGGAACACCAAATGCCGAACCCAACCCAACAAACAGAGATGCATAGGATCATACGGAAAGGAGAAAACGAAATCCAACGAAAGGCGCGCTATCAGGGGTCTTTTCTTGATCCCCGTAGCTCGCGAAACCGTGTCTTCCTGTCGCCAGAAGGACGCCGTTTCAGAAGAGGTTCTCCGTTCTGGGCATTCTAATTCTATCCAACACTGATCTTCCCATATGCCATTCCCTCCAACAGCTTCTTTCCTGCACCTCTCCGATCCGACAGGGACAGCGTACAGAGAGCCGCATACAAAGACGGCTTTTTGTGGCAATTCCGACAGAAAAGTTTTGCTCTGTGTCCCATAAAACCGAAAAGCTTGCTTGCGGCGGGGAAGTCCGCAGTGATAAAAAGGACGAATGCGAAGAGCTTCCGGGTTCTGCCGTCCCAACACTTTACATCCATTCCTTTTTCCAGGTTCACGAGGTCGTCCACAATTGAGACTAAAAAGCTCTCCAAAAACTCAGGATTATGTGAACCAGGAATAAAACCGGTGACGAGAGCATTTGCAGCCTGGCCGCGATGTGAGAAGTCCAGATTCAGATGCTTGAAAATGATAGGCCAACAGGTTCTTTTTCCTTCACTTGTACCATAAAGTTCGAAACCATCTGTGGACATGACCATGAAAACATAGAGTTCACCGTCTGGATCCCACGTGCCTAAGCGCTTACGAAACATTCGGAGAAACAAAGCGCCATCGTAGTAGTCAGAAAAAATGTCGACCGGTTCTAAACTCATTGCTAAATGGGCTTCCTTACATCCTTTCTGAAACTGAAGGAAAGAATATTCCTCGCGGCAGAGAGCTTTTAGTTGGTCAGAGACGTTGCTCGTCCAGAATCGTGCTGATCCGATCCTCTGTCTGCAATCGGCATTTGGACATGTATTTCTACGAGACTGAGACCCAGTCGCAGCGAAATGTCCGCGTGGACACATTGGGACGTGGTGCTTAGGCACATCCGCTCTTCTATTGATATGTCTCATAAGCACGTCATATGAGAACCGTGACTTTACAATTGACGTCTGCAAAGCACTTCGTATACATCGGGTAGAAGCTTGGCCCAATTCCAGAACATGAAGAAGTTCCAAAATTCTCTTGGATTCAGACTCCTTTAAATTCCAATTTGTATCAGCTAAACGTTCGGTTCGGGTGCTTTCTGAGTCATGGGATGACGTCTCCATCTCAGACAGCGGCAGTTCATCGTACCTGTCAATTTGTCTTTCGGGCACTTCACTGATCATCCACTCAGACGAGTCTTCGACACTTGGCCAATACTCCTACACGCATACCTCTTCAGCCCATTCGTCAATCTCTCCTGTGCTGCTCCCATTCACGGAAAAGTGTGGTGCCAAACTCGACTGTGAGGAAGATTCGTCTATTGAAGCTTTCTCATGTTTCCACTCTTTCAATCTCCTTTTTCGGGAACGTACATACAATTCGCCGCGCGTCCGAATGATGCCAAGCACTTGTTCCCGTCTACGTTTGAGATACCTTCTCGGCGAGTGGTCGGTAAAATCGTTTTCATTCATAATACAGACAAGGCTTACGTGTTAGGGGGAAGGAGGGTGGCGAAATGACAGCTACTGTGGACTTGGGAAGACGCATTGGCTATAATTTGGGGTAGAGAATTCTGAATAATGAGAACCAAACGAAACAAATTTTGATCCCTCATCAAAGCGGGAAATGCCATTGAGGGCGCTTTTCTTTCGTTTCGAGTGAAACGAAACACTTCATAAATGCTTTCTCCGCAGCAGCTTATCCAGATTTCTTGCCTTCATTCCTGTCATCATTCAT